>NW_027195110.1:0-300000 GCF_038502225.1 Cherax quadricarinatus
AACATTAAGAGGAACATTTAAAAGGGGTTAAGAAAAGCTAAAACAGAGTATGAAATTAAAGTTGCTAGGGATTTGAGATTATTATTATAATCAAGGGGAAGCGCTAAACCCGTAGGATTATACAGCGCCTGGGGGGGAATGTGGAAAGCATTCAGGCTTAATTCGGGGAACTGGAGCACAGATCCAGTTCCCTAAATCAAGAGCCCCTCACCAACATCAAGGAACCTTCCCTGAGGGGCAGGGATTTGAGAACCCAAAAAGTTTTTTTCCAGGTGTAGAGAACAAAAGTTAGAGATAAGATAGGTCCTCTTAAAAATAACTATGGGCATCTTACTGACAAAGAGAATGAAATGTGCTCGATTTTAAATAATTATTTTCTCTCGGATTTACACAGGAAGACTTTAACAATATTCCAGTAATTAATTTTTAAAGTGAGCTAGAAGATAAATTATGTAACATCACAGTCACTAGTGAAATGGTTGTGAAGCAGATAGACCGACTGAAACAAAATAAGTCACCGGGTCCTGATGAGCTTTTTTCAAGGGTTCTTAAGGAATGCAAAATGGAACTCTGTGAACCATTAACTAATACTTTTACTTCATCTCTTCAAACAGAAGTAGTGTTTAATATGTGGAAGATGGCTAATGTAATTCCTATTTTTAAAGCAGGAAACAAGTCGTTACCTTCAAATTACCGCCCAAAGCTTGTAGGCAAATTGCTTGAGTCAATTATAGCTGAGATTATAAGAAGGTGAAGGTTTATAAACTAAAAGAGGAGGCAGTTAGGGTAAGATATAAACAGCTATTGGAGGATAGATGGGCTAATGAGAGCATAGGCAATGGGGTCGAAGAGGTATGGGGTAGGTTTAAAAATGTAGTGTTAGAGTGTTCAGCAGAAGTTTGTGGTTACAGGAAAGTGGGTGCAGGAGGGAAGAGGAGCGATTGGTGGAATGATGATGTAAAGAGAGTAGTAAGGGAGAAAAAGTTAGCATATGAGAAGTTTTTACAAAGTAGAAGTGATGCAAGGAGGGAAGAGTATATGGAGAAAAAGAGAGAAGTTAAGAGAGTGGTGAAGCAATGTAAAAAGAGAGCAAATGAGAGAGTGGGTGAGATGTTATCAACAAATTTTGTTGAAAATAAGAAAAAGTTTTGGAGTGAGATTAACAAGTTAAGAAAGCCTAGAGAACAAATGGATTTGTCAGTTAAAAATAGGAGAGGAGAGTTATTAAATGGAGAGTTAGAGGTATTGGGAAGATGGAAGGAATATTTTGAGGAATTGTTAAATGTTGATGAAGATAGGGAAGCTGTGATTTCGTGTATAGGGCAAGGAGGAATAACATCTTGTAGGAGTGAGGAAGAGCCAGTTGTGAGTGTGGGGGAAGTTCGTGAGGCAGTAGGTAAAATGAAAGGGGGTAAGGCAGCCGGGATTGATGGGATAAAGATAGAAATGTTAAAAGCAGGTGGGGATATAGTTTTGGAGTGGTTGGTGCAATTATTTAATAAATGTATGGAAGAGGGTAAGGTACCTAGGGATTGGCAGAGAGCATGCATAGTTCCTTTGTATAAAGGCAAAGGGGATAAAAGAGAGTGCAAAAATTATAGGGGGATAAGTCTGTTGAGTGTACCTGGTAAAGTGTATGGTAGAGTTATAATTGAAAGAATTAAGAGTAAGACGGAGAATAGGATAGCAGATGAACAAGGAGGCTTTAGGAAAGGTAGGGGGTGTGTGGACCAGGTGTTTACAGTGAAACATATAAGTGAACAGTATTTAGATAAGGCTAAAGAGGTCTTTGTGGCATTTATGGATTTGGAAAAGGCGTATGACAGGGTGGATAGGGGGGCAATGTGGCAGATGTTGCAAGTGTATGGTGTAGGAGGTAGGTTACTGAAAGCAGTGAAGAGTTTTTACGAGGATAGTGAGGCTCAAGTTAGAGTATGTAGGAAAGAGGGAAATTTTTTCCCAGTAAAAGTAGGCCTTAGACAAGGATGTGTGATGTCACCGTGGTTGTTTAATATATTTATAGATGGGGTTGTAAGAGAAGTAAATGCAAGGGTCTTGGCAAGAGGCGTGGAGTTAAAAGATAAAAAATCACACACAAAGTGGGAGTTGTCACAGCTGCTCTTTGCTGATGACACTGTGCTCTTGGGAGATTCTGAAGAAAAGTTGCAGAGATTGGTGGATGAATTTGGTAGGGTGTGCAAAAGAAGAAAATTAAAGGTGAATACAGGAAAGAGTAAGGTTATGAGGATAACAAAAAGATTAGGTGATGAAAGATTGAATATCAGATTGGAGGGAGAGAGTATGGAGGAGGTGAACGTATTCAGATATTTGGGAGTGGACGTGTCAGCGGATGGGTCTATGAAAGATAAGGTGAATCATAGAATTGATGAGGGAAAAAGAGTGAGTGGTACACTTAGGAGTCTGTGGAGACAAAGAACTTTGTCCTTGGAGGCAAAGAGGGGAATGTATGAGAGTATAGTTTTACCAACACTCTTATATGGGTGTGAAGCGTGGGTGATGAATGTTGCAGCGAGGAGAAGGCTGGAGGCAGTGGAGATGTCATGTCTGAGGGCAATGTGTGGTGTGAATATAATGCAGAGAATTCGTAGTTTGGAAGTTAGGAGGAGGTGCGGGATTACCAAAACTGTTGTCCAGAGGGCTGAGGAAGGGTTGTTGAGGTGGTTCGGACATGTAGAGAGAATGGAGAGAAACAGAATGACTTCAAGAGTGTATCAGTCTGTAGTGGAAGGAAGGCGGGGTAGGGGTCGGCCTAGGAAGGGTTGGAGGGAGGGGGTAAAGGAGGTTTTGTGTGCGAGGGGCTTGGACTTCCAGCAGGCATGCGTGAGCGTGTTTGATAGGAGTGAATGGAGACAAATGGTTTTTAATACTTGACGTGCTGTTGGAGTGTGAGCAAAGTAACATTTATGAAGGGATTCAGGGAAACCGGCAGGCCGGACTTGAGTCCTGGAGATGGGAAGTACAGTGCCTGCACTCTGAAGGAGGGGTGTTAATGTTGCAGCTTAAAAACTGTAGTGTAAAGCACCCTTCTGGCAAGACAGTGATGGAGTGAATGATGGTGAAAGTTTTTCTTTTTCGGGCCACCCTGCCTTGGTGGGAATCGGCCGGTGTGATAATAAAAAAATAAATAATTATAAGAAGCCATCTGGATAAGCATAATCTGATTAATGATACTCAGCATGGATTCACGAGAGGCCGTTCTTGTCTAACTAATTCATTAACTTTCTTCAGTAAAGCTTTTGAGGCTGTTGATCACGATAAAGAATTTGGTATTGTTTATTTAGATTTTAGTAAGGCTTTTGATAGAGTACTGCACCAAAGACTGTTAAAAAAGTGGCAATTCAAGGCACTGAGGGAAAAGTGCTGTCATGGATTGAGTCATGGCTCACAGACAGGAAGCAGAGTGCATAAATGGGGTTAAATCCTAGTGGGGATCTGTAACAAGTGGCATTCCACAGGGATCAGTCTAGGGCCGTTGTTGTTTATAATATATATCAATGATCTTGATGATAATTGATTCTAACATAGATGTCACAGAACTTCAGGAGGATTTGGGAAAACTCAATTCCTGTTCAGAAAAGTGGCAGATGCAGTTCAGTGTGGATAAATGCAAGGTTCTGAAGCTTGGGAGTGTCCATAACCCTAGTACTTATCAGTTAAATAATGTAGAACTTAGCCATACAGATTGTGAAAAGGATTTGGGGGTTATGGTAAGCAGCAACCTTAAACAAAGACAGCAATGCCTAAGCATACATAACAAAGCAAACAGATTACTGGGATTTTTATCTAGAAGTGTAAGCAACAGAAGTCCAGTGGTTATTTTACAGCTTTATACATCATTAGCTCAGTTCTGGTCTCCACATTACAGAATGGACATAAATTCGCTAGAAAACATCCAGTGTACAATGACCAAATTAATACATAGCATTAGAAATCTTCCGTATGAAGAACATTTATAGACTCTTAAACTACATTCACTTGTAAGACAAAGAATGAGGGGAGACATGATCGAAGTGTATAAGTGGAAGATTGGTATTAACAAAGGGGATATAAATAAGGTTTTGAAGATATCCCTTCAAGAAAGAACCGTCAATAATGGATTCCAATTAGACAAGTTTAGATTTCGAAAGGATATAGGAAAGTATTGTTTTGGAAATAGGGTAGTTGATGAGTGGAACAGTCTGCCTAGTAGGGTTATTGAAGCTAAAACGTTGGGTAGTTTCAAATTTAGGTTAGATAAATACATAGGTAAGAGGGGATGGATTTGAGTGAGACTTGCGTAATTAGTAAATAGAATCATCAAAACTTATTTCTTGGGTAGCATTGAAAATTGGGTTGGCAAATATTTTGTTAATGGGAAGGATTGTAAAGGACCTGCCTAGTATGGGCCAACAGGCCTGCTGCAGTGTTCCTTCTTTCTTATGTTCTTATGGCTGTTGAGGTGATTCGGACATTAAGAGAGGATGGAACGAAACAGAATAACATGGACAGTGTTCTGCAACGTTCTGAATCTCGGGAGTGTTCATAACCCTAGCACTTAAATAATGTAGAACTTAGCCATACAGATAGCGAAAAGGTGACGTGTACTTAGCTCAGTGGTGACGTGTACTTAGCTCAGTGGTGACGTGTACTTAGCTTGAGTGGTGACGTGTACTTAGCTCAGTGGTGACGTGTACTTAGCTCAGTGGTGACGTGTACTTAGCTCTGTGAAGACCTGTTTGTGTGCTCTCTGTGAATCTGAACCAGGATGCCCTCTCTTGAGCAGCTTTACCAGCAGCTGAGAGAAGAACTCAGAGTTGCTAAACTGGAGATACGGCGATTAACGGAGGAGAACAAGAGGATTCGTAGTAATCCTCCTGTTGTGAGTCCCCAGGTTAAGAGGGGAGCTTGGTCAGTGGTCGGGCAACATGGAACCAAGCTGAAGATTAAGAAAACGGTTGGAGAGGCAGAAACAACGAGAAACCAGAAGACTGCCGTGGAAACTTCCAACTCATTCTCGGTGCTACCTGACGAATGTGAGTGTTCTACTGGGAATTCCACAACGAGCACCAAGGAAGCATTGGCAGACGTGAGTGAGACATCCCTAGAAACCCCAACGAAGACCATCGAGAACGTCATGACGAATTCTACAAGTGGTGTAATGCTACCTGGCGAATTTGAGTCGACTACTCGGAGCATCACTACGGACGACGCCAAGGAAGGTAAAAACATTGTTGTTGTTGGGGATAGTCAGATTAGGTACATGGATAGGGCATTCTGTTTGAAGGATAGGAGTAGGAGGCAGAGAGTGTGTTTTCCTGGGGCTGGGATGAAGGATATTGTTAGCCGTCTGGATGACATCATGAGAGGTAATGGGAGCAATCCTATTATCTGTCTCAGTGCTGGAGGCAACGATGTTGGCAGACGTAGGAGTGAGGACCTGATTAGCAGGTATAGGTCAGCAATAGAGATAATTAGGAAGAAGGGTGGGAAACCTGTCATATGTGGCATTTTGCCAAGGAGAGGAGTTGGAAATGAATGGTTGTCCAGAGCAATTGGTGTCAATTGCTGGCTGGACAAATACTGTAAGGAAAATGTGGTAACATTCATTGACAACTGGGACCTCTTCTATGGCAGAAATGACATGTATGCCAGGGATGGGGTTCACTTGTCTAGGTGTGGGGTGGGAGCACTGGCCAACGCAGTGGAGGGAGCTGTTAGGTCTTTAAACTAGGAATAGTTAGTGGTATGGGTTTTGGCGGGAAAACTGTGAAGTCACAGGGTAGTAACATGAGTACTAGGAGAACTAGTAATAGGCAAAATGAGGAGGATATTGGAAAGCCAGTGGCACTAATTGACAATGACAGTAATAGGTTTAGTGGAATAACAGAAAGGAGCAGGAAGGGTAAAGAGATAGGAGGGTCATTAAATATTTATTACACAAATAGTCGCAGTGCTAGGAATAAGATGGACGAGTTGAGACTAGTTGCTAGTGCAGGTAACATAGATGTATTTGCCATTACTGAGACGTGGTTTAATTCAAAAAGTCGGGACATGCCTGCAGAATGTCACATTCAGGGTTTTAAATTGTTCCAAGTAGATAGAAGTATCGGGAAGGGGGGTGGGGTGGCATTGTATGTCCGAGATCGCTTGAACTGTTGCATAAAAACGGGTATTAAGTCTGAAGTAACACATACAGAGTCTGTTTGGATAGAATTTTCAGAGGGGCATGAAAAATTAATTTTAGGTGTGATATACCGTCCCCCAAATTTAGATAGGGACCAGGGGAGACTACTATGGGAGGAAATTGTTAGGGCCACAAGGCACGATAATGTAGTAATTCTAGGAGACTTTAACTTTAGTCATATTGATTGGAATTTCTTGACTGGGAATTTAGAATCATACGATTTCTTAGAAGTAGTTCAGGATTGTTTTTTGAAGCAGTTTGTGACAGAACCTACAAGGGGTAATAACCTGCTTGACTTAGTTCTGGCAAACAATGAATCCCTTGTTAATAATTTAGAAGTTTCAGAGGAACTGGGTGCTAGCGACCACAAATCAATTACATGTAGAATTGAATGGAAGTATGATAGTAGGGATAACTCAGTAACAGTCCCAGATTTTCGCTTAGCAGATTACGATGGGCTTAGAGAACACTTATCATCTGTTGACTGGGGTAACGAAGAGAGCTATCAATATGACAGTTTTCTGAACACAATACATGCTGCTCAAAGAACGTTTATCCCTTATAAGGAAATTAGATCAAATAGAAATGACCCAAAATGGATGAATAATAGGCTGAAATATCTACTAGGGCATAAGAAAGGAATTTATAGGCGTATCAAAAGAGGCGAGGGTCATCTTATGAATCAGTATATTGACATTAAGAGGGACATTAAAAAGGGGATAAGAAAAGCTAAAAGGGACTATGAAATTAAAGTTGCTAGGGATTCTAAAACTAACCCAAAAAGTTTTTTCCAGGTCTATAGAACAAAAGTCAGAGATAAGATAGGTCCCCTTAAAAATAACTATGGGCATCTTACTGACAAAGAGAATGAAATGTGCTCGATTTTAAATAATTATTTTCTCTCGGTTTTTACACAGGAAGACACTAATAATATTCCGGTAATTAATTTTTATAGTGGATCAGAAGAAGATAAATTATGTAACATCACAGTCACTAGTGAAATGGTTGTGAAGCAGATAGACAGACTGAAGCAAAATAAGTCACCGGGTCCTGATGAGGTTTTTTCAAGGGTTCTAAAGGAATGCAAAATGGAAGTCTGTGAACCATTAACTAATATTTTTAATTTATCTCTTCAAACAGGTGCAGTGTCTGATATGTGGAAGATGGCTAATGTAATTCCTATTTTTAAAACAGGGGACAAGTCGTTACCGTCAAATTACCGCCCAATAAGCCTGACCTCAATTGTAGGCAAATTACTAGAGTCAATTATAGCTGAGATTATAAGAAGCCATCTCGATAAGCATAGCTTGATTAATGATACTCAGCATGGATTCACAAGAGGCCGGTCTTGTCTAACTAATTTATTGACTTTCTTCAGTAAAGCTTTTGAGGCTGTTGACCACGATAAAGAATTTGATATTATTTACTTAGATTTTAGTAAGGCATTTGATAGAGTTCCGCACCAAAGACTGTTGAAGAAAGTAGCAGCTCATGGCATTGGGGGAAGGGTGCTCTCGTGGATCGAATCATGGCTCACAGACAGGAAGCAAAGAGTGTCCATAAATGGGGTTAAATCCGAGTGGGGATCAGTAACAAGTGGCGTTCCACAGGGATCAGTCTTGGGCCCGTTGTTGTTTATAATATATATCAATGATCTTGATGAAGGAATTACTAGTGATATGAGCAAATTCGCCGATGACACGAAGATAGGTAGGATAATTGATTCAAACGTAGATGTTAGGGAACTTCAGGAGGATTTAGACAAACTCTACTCTTGGTCAGAAAAGTGGCAGATGCAGTTCAATGTAGATAAATGCAAGGTTCTGAAGCTCGGGAGTGTCCATAACCCTAGCACTTATAAGTTAAATAATGTAGAACTTAACCATACAGATTGCGAAAAGGACTTGGGGGTTATGGTAAGCAGCAACCTTAAACCAAGACAGCAATGCCTAAGCGTACGTAATAAGGCAAATAGATTACTGGGATTTATATCAAGAAGTGTAAGCAACAGAAGTCCAGAGGTCATACTGCAGCTTTATACATCATTAGTAAGGCCTCACCTAGATTATGCAGCTCAATTCTGGTCTCCATATTACAGAATGGACATAAATTCGTTAGAAAACATTCAGCGTAGGATGACTAAATTAATACATAGCATTAGAAATCTTCCTTATGAAGAAAGATTGAAGACTCTTAAGTTACATTCACTTGTTAGACGAAGAATGAGGGGAGACCTGATCGAAGTGTATAAGTGGAAGATAGGTATTAATAAAGGGGATATTAACAAGGTCTTGAGGATATCTCTCCAAGAGAGAACCCGCAGTAATGGATTTAAATTAGATAAGTTTAGATTTAGAAAGGACATAGGAAAGTATTGGTTTGGAAATAGGGTAGTAGATGAGTGGAACAGTCTACCTAGTTGGGTTATTGAGGCTAGGACTTTGGGTAGTTTCAAATTTAGGTTGGATAAATACATGAGTGGGATGGGTTGGATTTGAGTGGGACTTGCACATCACAGCTTATTTCTTGGGTAGCATTGAAAATTGGGTAGGTCAAATGTTTGTTAGTGGGATGAATTGTAAAGGACCTGCCTAGTATGGGCCAGCAGGCCTGCTGCAGTGTTCCTCCTTTCTTATGTTCTTATGTTCTTATGGTGAGCAGCAACCTTAAACCAAGACAGCAATGCCTAAGCATACGTAATAAGGTATTCTATTCAAGATTGGCGTATTCTATTCAAGATTGATGGACTGACGTGGTGGTGACGTGTACTTAGCTCTGTGAAGACCTGTTTGTGTGCTCTCTGTGAATCTGTACCAGGATGCCCTCTCTTGAGCAACTTTACCAGCAGCTGAGAGAAGAGCTCAGAGTTGCTAAGATGGAGATACGGCGATTAACGGAGGAGAACAAGAGGATTCGTAGTAATCCTTCTGTTGTGAGTCCCCAGGTTAAGAGGGGAGCTTGGTCAGTGGCCGGGCAACATGGAACCAAGCTGAAGATCAAGAAAACGGTTGGAGAGGCAGAAACAACGAGAAACCAGAAGACTACCGTGGAAACTTCCAACCCATTCTCGGTGCTACCTGACGAATGTGAGTGTTCTACTGGGAATGCCACAACGAGCACCAAAGAAGCATTGGCAGACGTGAGTAAGACATCCCTAGAAACCCCAACGAAGACCATCGAGAACGTCTTGACGAATTCTACAAGTGGTGTAATGCTACCTGGCGAATGTGAGTCGACTACTCGGAGCATCACGACGGACGACGCCAAGGAAGGTAAAAACATTGTTGTTGTTGGGGATAGCCAGATTAGGTACATGGATAGGGCATTCTGCTTGAAGGATAGGAGTAGGAGACAGAGAGTGTGTTTTCCTGGGGCTGGGATGAAGGATATTGTTAGCCGTCTGGATGACATCATGAGAGGTAATGGGAGCAATCCTATTATCTGTCTCAGTGCTGGAGGCAACGATGTTGGCAGACGTAGGAGTGAGGACCTGATTAGCAGGTATAGGTCAGCAATAGAGATAATTAGGAGGAAGGGTGGGAAACCTGTCATATGTGGCATTTTGCCAAGGAGAGGAGTTGGAAATGAATGGTTGTCCAGAGCAATTGGTGTCAATTGCTGGCTGGACAAATACTGTAAGGAAAATGCGGTAACATTCATTGACAACTGGGACCTCTTCTATGGCAGAAATGACATGTATGCCAGGGATGGGGTTCACTTATCTAGGTGTGGGGTGGGAGCACTGGCCAATGCAGTGGAGGGAGCTGTTAGGTCTTTAAACTAGGAATAGTTAGTGGTATGGGTTTTGGCGGGAAAACTGTGAAGTCGCAGGGTAGTAACATGAGTACTAGGAGAACTAGTAATAGGCAAAATGAGGTGGATATTGGAAAGCCAGTGGCACTAATTGACAAGGACAGTAATAGGTTTAGTGGAATAACAGAAAGGAGCAGGAAGGGTAAAGAGAGAGGAGGGTCATTAAATATTTATTACACAAATAGTCGCAGTGCTAGGAATAAGATGGACGAGTTGAGACTAGTTGCTAGTGCAGGTAA
Source organism: Cherax quadricarinatus (assembly GCF_038502225.1). NCBI lineage: Eukaryota > Metazoa > Arthropoda > Malacostraca > Decapoda > Parastacidae > Cherax > Cherax quadricarinatus. Next base: position 10,237 of record NW_027195110.1, read on the forward strand.
CATAGATGTATTTGCCATTACTGAGACGTGGTTTAATTCAAAAAGTCGGGACATGCCTGCAGAATGTCACATTCAGGGTTTTAAATTGTTCCAAGTAGATAGAAGTATCGGGAAGGGGGGTGGGGTGGCATTGTATGTCCGAGATCGCTTGAACTGTTGCATAAAAACGGGTATTAAGTCTGAAGTAACACATACAGAGTCTGTTTGGATAGAATTTTCAGAGGGGCATGAAAAATTAATTTTAGGTGTGATATACCGTCCCCCAAATTTAGATAGGGACCAGGGGAGACTACTATGGGAGGAAATTGTTAGGGCCACAAGGCACGATAATGTAGTAATTCTAGGAGACTTTAACTTTAGTCATATTGATTGGAATTTCTTGACTGGGAATTTAGAATCATACGATTTCTTAGAAGTAGTTCAGGATTGTTTTTTGAAGCAGTTTGTGACAGAACCTACAAGGGGTAATAACCTGCTTGACTTAGTTCTGGCAAACAATGAATCCCTTGTTAATAATTTAGAAGTTTCAGAGGAACTGGGTGCTAGCGACCACAAATCAATTACATTTAGAATTGAATGGAAGTATGATAGTAGGGATAACTCAGTAACAGTCCCAGATTTTCGCTTAGCAGATTACGATGGGCTTAGAGAACACTTATCATCTGTTGACTGGGGTAACGAAGAGAGCTATCAATATGACAGTTTTCTGAACACAATACATGCTGCTCAAAGAACGTTTATCCCTTATAAGGAAATTAGATCAAATAGAAATGATCCAAAATGGATGAATAATAGGCTGAAATATCTACTAGGGCATAAGAAAGGAATTTATAGGCGTATCAAAAGAGGCGAGGGTCATCTTATGAATCAGTATATTGACATTAAGAGGGACATTAAAAAGGGGATAAGAAAAGCTAAAAGGGACTATGAAATTAAAGTTGCTAGGGATTCTAAAACTAACCCAAAAAGTTTTTTCCAGGTCTATAGAACAAAAGTCAGAGATAAGATAGGTCCCCTTAAAAATAACTATGGGCATCTTACTGACAAAGAGAATGAAATGTGCTCGATTTTAAATAATTATTTTCTCTCGGTTTTTACACAGGAAGACACTAATAATATTCCGGTAATTAATTTTTATAGTGGATCAGAAGAAGATAAATTATGTAACATCACAGTCACTAGTGAAATGGTTGTGAAGCAGATAGACCGACTGAAGCAAAATAAGTCACCGGGTCCTGATGAGGTTTTTTCAAGGGTTCTAAAGGAATGCAAAATGGAAGTCTGTGAACCATTAACTAATATTTTTAATTTATCTCTTCAAACAGGTGTAGTGTCTGATATGTGGAAGATGGCTAATGTAATTCCTATTTTTAAAACAGGGGACAAGTCGTTACCGTCAAATTACCGCCCAATAAGCCTGACCTCAATTGTAGGCAAATTACTAGAGTCAATTATAGCTCAGATTATAAGAAGCCATCTCGATAAGCATAGCTTGATTAATGATACTCAGCATGTATTCACAAGAGGCCGGTCTTGTCTAACTAATTTATTAACTTTCTTCAGTAAAGCTTTTGAGGCTGTTGACCACGATAAAGAATTTGATATTATTTACTTAGATTTTAGTAAGGCATTTGATAGACTTCCGCACCAAAGACTGTTGAAGAAAGTAGCAGCTCATGGCATTGGGGGAAGGGTGCTCTCCTGGATCGAATCATGGCTCACAGACAGGAAGCAGAGAGTGTCCATAAATGGGGTTAAATCCGAGTGGGGATCAGTAACAAGTGGCGTTCCACAGGGATCAGTCTTGGGCCCGTTGTTGTTTATAATATATATCAATGATCTTGATGAAGGAATTACTAGTGATATGAGCAAATTCGCCGATGACACGAAGATAGGTAGGATAATTGATTCAAACGTAGATGTTATGGAACTTCAGGAGGATTTAGACAAACTCTACTCTTGGTCAGAAAAGTGGCAGATGCAGTTCAATGTAGATAAATGCAAGGTTCTGAAGCTCGGGAGTGTCCATAACCCTAGCACTTATAAGTTAAATAATGTAGAACTTAACCATACAGATTGCGAAAAGGACTTGGGGGTTATGGTAAGCAGCAACCTTAAACCAAGACAGCAATGCCTAAGCGTACGCAATAAGGCAAATAGATTACTGGGATTTATATCAAGAAGTGTAAGCAACAGAAGTCCAGAGGTCATACTGCAGATTTATTCATCATTAGTAAGGCCTCACCTAGATTATGCAGCTCAATTCTGGTCTCCATATTACAGAATGGACATAAATTCGTTAGAAAACATTCAGCGTAGGATGACTAAATTAATACATAGCATTAGAAATCTTCCTTATGAAGAAAGATTGAAGACTCTTAACTTACATTCACTTGTTAGACGAAGAATGAGGGGAGACCTGATCGAAGTGTATAAGTGGAAGATAGGTATTAATAAAGGGGATATTAACAAGGTCTTGAGGATATCTCTCCAAGAGAGAACCCGCAGTAATGGATTTAAATTAGATAAGTTTAGATTTAGAAAGGACATAGGAAAGTATTGGTTTGGAAATAGGGTAGTAGATGAGTGGAACAGTCTACCTAGTTGGGTTATTGAGGCTAGGACTTTGGGTAGTTTCAAATTTAGGTTGGATAAATACATGAGTGGGATGGGTTGGATTTGAGTGGGACTTGCACATCGGAGCTTGTTTCTTGGGTAGCATTGAGAATTGGGTTGGTCAAATGTTTGTTAATGGGATGAATTGTAAAGGACCTGCCTAGTATGGGCCAACGGGCCTGCTGCAGTGTTCCTCCTTTCTTATGTTCTTATGTTCTAAATAGATTATTGGGATTTATATCAAGAAGTGTAAGCAACGGAAGTTCAGAGGTTATATTACAGCTTTATCCATCATTAGTAAGACCTCACCTAGATTACGCATGTCAGTTCTGGTCTCCATATTACAGAATGGACATAAATTCATTAGAAAACATTTAGCGTAGAATGACTAAATTAATACATAGCATTAGAAATCTTCCTTGTGAAGAAACATTGAAGACCCTTAAATAACATTCACTTGTTAAATGAAGAATGAGGGGAGACATGATGGAAGTGTATAAGTGGAAGATGGGTATCAATAAAGGGGATATAAATAAGGTCTTGAGGATATCCCTCCAAGAGAGAACCCGCAGTAATGGATTCAAATTAGACAAGTTTAGATTTAGAAAGGATACAGGAAAGTATTGGTTTGGAAATAGGGTAGCTGACGAGTGGAAGTCTGCCTAGTAGGGTTATCGAGGCTAAAACCTTTGCATAGTTTCAAATTTAGTTTGGATAAATACATGAGTGAGAGTGGTTGGATTTGAGTGGGACTTGCAGATGGGTAAATAGAATTATCAAAGCTCATTTCTTGGGTAGCATTGAAAATTAGGTTGGGCAAATATTTTGTTAGTGTGGTGGATTGTGAAGGGCTTGCCTAGTATGGGCCAACAGGCCTGCTGCAGTGTTCCTCCTTTCTTATGTTTCAGTGTTTTCTTATGAAACTAGTGATCTAGTACAGTTAGCCTCACAAACGCTCCATTTTCTCTCATAATAAGATCATGGGAAGATATAGTCAGAGAAGGAGCGTGAATGACCACTGCCGCCACTACTAATCACATATTGACATATTTCATTCATTCTTGAGTATATATCATATTTATGTGTTAATTGTATTATATATTATGTCATATTTGATGAATTGTGATAGATAAATGAGCCATAGAGTTTATATTAGCGTTTTATTGAAGTATTTTTGTCCTGCCTCACGAGAGCAGGAATTCCACTGGAAAGGATTAATGGCATTTCAATTAATTTAAATGAGGAAAATTGATTTGATATACGTACGAGCAAACTGAGTTATGAGCTAGGTCACGGAATGAAATAAACTCGTAGGATGAGGTTCCACTATATTTATATTTATACATAGTACATAATTTAAGTTGGTACATACAATCATAAATCCAATCATGCAAGTTACAAATGAAGAATCGGTCAGTTACAAATAAATTATAATAAAACCGATGACAACAGTGCAGTGATGGTGACCACTGTACTGATGGTGATACCACTTGTGGAAAATTTTATAGGGGTGATTACCTTTATGTACCTCAACGTTACGTGCTTACAAGTGAACTCATTGGGAGACAACCATATTGTTTACCGTAGTCACCCCGTGTAGACATGTGAGAAAACTTAACCACCCCTGGTCACAGCAAGTGGTTCCTTCGACCTCACAATCTTATCCATATCTATCCGAGAGCAGTATGGATTGGATAGCACCCACAAGTACGGTGCTACTAATTAATTGTGGACTGTATAGATTATATTAGTTTAACTGAATGAAGGGGGGTGGGGTAGGTTACACATGGATATATCCATCAAGGAAAACACTTGTACATAATCTCACCACTTACCAGATATTCTCTGGTGGTCACTTGATGTAGCTGGATCACTCATAACCTATCCAATTACAACATACCTAACTGGCCAGTATCAGTCTGCTATAACTAGAAGGGTTACTTAACTGTGGGTGATTGATACTCCTTATTTCCTCCATTCACCATCTCATTTCGATGTCCTGCTACACTGACACGGTTCTTATTCCAGCAGGACGAGGTATCCGTCGGTTTGTCCCCGTTTAGAAGTTGTGACTCCATAAGCTTCAATTTCCTCGGGACGGGAACAACGTGGTCTAGCATGTTCACTCGGAGCAAGAGGACTTATTTCACTTCACGCATTCTCTTAATTTAATGTTATTATCACTCATTACATTACCATTCACAAGACGATTTAACATCTCATAATTATTATACACATTAGAGGTCACTTCATTAAGATCTGAGGCCGATGAGTGAGGATTTACTCACGGGTATTTCCCCTGGACACACACCATGGCCGCGCACCAGTCACACCCGGTCGAACCATTATTCACTAATTTTACCACCTTTTTACGGTGGTCCCGTAAATCACGTTCCCTCACTCTTCACCAGGAACAGTTATGACACTTCCTATTATGAAGTGAGGCCTATATTAATCCTTAGGCCACTGTGAATGCCAATTTCCTGATCCCATGTTTTCACAGCCTCCTCACTACATTCAAAACACTGCCGCCACCTCGTGCCCCAGCTCGACCTCTACCCCCGCACATCTGCATATGTGCCAAGGGAACTCCTGGTTCTATCCTATTTTCAAATACATTTTTAACCCATATCGACACATTAAACACCTATTAGGCACTATAGTTTCGGAAAATTAAAAATTTTCCACACCACTGTACAAATGTGATACCACTGTACACATGTGATACCACTGTAATTGTGAAAATTTGTGTGGACTGCCTCCAAGCGAGTCACCTACCCTGGCAAACTCTGTTGACACCGAGCTCTGAGGTGGGTACCTCAGCCTCACAAGTAGCTTTTAGGACAGATTTTCACAAATGATTGATGTTGCAAGAAACTCGCCTGCATGCACGTAAAAAGGACTAACTTACTTGGTGTTGCAGCATATATCCTGATCTTCAACTTCCCTAAGCTTAGCCTTAGCCCCCTTGGACATCCCCTCAGAAACCACGTGCAACCAGGAGCCTTAATTCCTGCAATATTCAATCGTTCTTAGTGTCCTGCCTGCACCTCAGAAATTCCTATATCCAAGAGAGTGTGTATCCCCTAGTATAAATATGCAGACACGGACACTAGCTTCCAGACTGCCAAGAGACACTGGTACTTACTGGGCATGCACTGCCTGCTGCACACCGGGCCTACAGATCAAACTCACTCACGATCTCCCCAGACACTGGCCACAAATCTACGAGATAAAGTGGAGGTCTTGTCTTACTGTATGGGCCTGACGGAGGTCATCTATGGTACATCGAGGTGCCTCTACCAGATTTCCCCAGGTCTTGAATGTGAAGACACGTGGGAGGTGCAGTCTGCTGATCACGGCACGTCTTGTCCAGTTGGTGTCTGTCTTAAGAAGGACGAGCTGGTCTCTCTTCCAGACCCTCGTCTCTTCGTTCAAACTAGGGCTGCCAGATTTCCCTAGCTAACTTATCCTAGTGTTTGCCTACATTATCGGCCTATTACTAAATATGTTAAGGTCTTAGGTCTACATTATTATTATCTACAGTTGCCTCAATGATCCTAATATTAGTGTACTACCAGTAAAACTACCTACTCCTTCCCTGAAGGGTAAATCTATAAATTAAATAAGCTTACCAACCACGCCAACTCGGGGAGAACGCTTTGTTTGGGTGGGTTTAAGGGCCACCCAGCTCAGCAGTTCCATTACGGCTATGCTGGGACCCCTTCGTACGCCGTATCTGTCCTGTGGAACTTTAGGGACCAAATAAATTTCCACGTCCTCCCGCCGGCGAAGGTAGGCGCTAAGTCTAAATCAAGTTCACCTTCCACGAGCCCCCACTGCAGACCCTGGGCACGAATGCCGTCCGGCCACTCTCGTCGAGCAGACTCCGGTCTAACTTCAACCGTCCAGTTTCCCCTGCGTGGACCTCTGGGGGTGTAAACTTTCGTATGCCTAGCCTTGACTGAGTGGCTCTCTACTTTCCCACCCAGTGGCTCACATGCCCTGGTAGCCTTTCCTCCCACTGCTACGAGGTTCCCTGGATTTAATGGCAATCTATCTCCCTCTTTACATACCCTGTAAAAGTGTTTTCCCAAGGTGGCCGAGTGTTCATCACTCCCTACCTGGTTCAGCTTCCCTGGCGGTTCATCGTGTATACTGGTATTCATTATCACTACTCCCCCTGCTATCATGGGGATAGCTTCTCCTCTATCTGGCATGGCAGGGAATTCAGGTGGAATCCTGCTGCCTATGATGTATCCTACTGGGGATCTGTATAACCTGATTCCTTCCTTAAACGTCCGTAGTGTAGACAGGAAGTCATCTATATGATTGGCTCCCATCAGGATACCTACATTTCTAACTGTGTCAGTGGTAATTCCCTGGTCTGCCAGCTTTACATCAAGGTCTTTCAATCGCTTAGCTGCTGCAGCAAGACCTCTCGCTGTAATTGCCCTGGGAATGTGTCTACCACCAAGGCTGTAATGTCTCTGCGATGTCCACCTAATTTGACTGTGGCATCCACCACATCATAAGATTTGGGTGGGACCTGACTTATAGCCCCTCCCAACATCATACTAACTTTCTTTGTGGCCTTCAACTTTAATTTAGCCACCAACTTCGTTGTTATCAAGGATACTTGTGCTCCTGGGCCAAAGAATAATCGGGTTGTTTCAGACCTGTGCCCATTCACAACCTTTGCCATGACTGTAGATAGGGCAGCACCTCCGTGATTCTCACTCGGATTAGAGACTTCACTCCCACTAATCACGCTGGCTACCATTTCAGGCTCAGACTCACTTTCTATCTCTACCTGAGAGATATCCCTACTAACCTGGGGTTCCCTTAAATTATTGGGACATAGTGCAGTATGGTGCTTACCTTTGCAACAGACTCGACACTCACTGAGCTGGGTGCCACAGTCTCTCGCAAAGTGTTCCCCACAACACTTGAAGCAGAGTCTCAACTCCCTTAGTCTCTGTTGCCTACTGCTCAGTGTTATATACTCCGAGCAACTCGTGCTAGCGTGTTCGCCTTTGCAGAACACGCATATTCTGGCATGAGTGCCTCTGAGGTTCTGCTTAGAGGTTCTTACCTTAGACACCTCTTTACCATAGAACACTCCAACGTTAGTCGTACGAGCTTTAGACTGATCTCTCGAGATCTTTGAGTAACTGTCTGGGTTTTTATGTGGTGATGGTGGTGACTCTTCTCTCACACCTATACTCAAATGAGAAACGAGATCTCCCAACCCCTCAACAATTTGTTGTATCGTGAACCTATTCGTCCGATATTTTAAGTGCAACTCATGCACTGTAGTGCTAGCCAGTTTCCTCTGAATCACCTGGCTAAGGACCCATTCTGAATCATCCTCATCATGCAAATCTTTGAAACTATTTGTCAAGCTCATAATTTCAATACGGAACTTCTCTAGGCTTTGACGTTCATGTTGGCAAGCCTCTAGATCCAACAACCGATAAAGTATAGCTACCTTTATCTCTTCAGTGTTGCCAAACATGTCTTCTAATTGGTCTTTGGCATGTTGGTAATTAGTGTCAGTAATCTGGTAGTGTAGGACCAGGTCTAAGGCTTTACCCTTGAGCTGCGACCGCAAATACTGCAATTTGACGGCATCTGACAAATCGTTCCTGTCATCTATCTGGGCTTTAAACTGATCCCAGAAAGCAATGTACTCAGTTAGGGTTCCGTCAAATGTCGGTAAATTCAACTGGGGCAACCTGGGCAACATATTGACAGGTGTGTGGCTGTTTGGGGTACCTGCGGTGTTCGACACCACCCTTGGAATACTTAACTTATCTTTGTACATATTTATCTCCTGATGACAATCTACATCATTCTTAGTGAATTCGTCCAGAGCCTGCTGAAGACTACCCTGGGATTCATTATCCTCAATAGCCTGTAGCTCATATGCTGAGAATGCTTGTTCATAGGCTTCCCATTTTTCCCCCAAACTCTTCAAGCAGTCTTGCAAATCATCACAGTCTACGTTACTGCGTTGGCAAGTAGCCTTGCACCTGTTATGCGTTCTGTTCAGATGCCCTTTGTATGCCGCCACTGATCGTTTTAATTTTGTTAACACTGAACCAGACTCTCCTGGACTCCCATCTGCCATTGTCGAAGTTTAATGAGGAGTGTGACACTAATTGTACTTTACCCAGTCCACCCCACAGCACGTCATGGTGTTAGGTAAGAATGAACGAGTCTCAAGGCTTCTCAACAAGCTTAACAATTCCCTTCGTAATATTGACTCTACTGTGACTTAAAATGTACACTGTTAGCTCTCAAATCCCAATCAAAATGTGTATCGATGTGAAAGCTTAACCTAGCACTTTCCTGTACAATGCCAGCAAATAATTACAGGACTTAATCTAGTCTCAGGTACAATTCACAAATCCCACATAAACATGAATCAAAGACAATGAAAATCACACAATAAAAAGTGCAGTATACAAATTAAAAAATCACTTAATTCGCACAAGTAAATTCAACAATTCAACTTGTGAAACAGTAAATGAATAATGTATGTAAACAGCTTGGCCTAGCTTACTCAGTCTAGCGTGGATGGTTGGATAAGGTAAATCCTAACCTAGCTAGTGTGCTATAGCTTAAACCTGGCTTTATAACTCCCTGTAAATAATAACTATGTTAAATCTGTCCTAGCTACTATAACTGTTGTAAATATTGCACAAGCCTAGCCTAACTGTGGCTACCTTGCAAATCCACTGTAAGTAATTAACACACAAGTCTCCTACTCTGGATTACTTGTAATCACTGTAAATAATTAAATTCAGAAGCTTCTCTAGCCTACCTGGCCTGCCTGTAAATTACTGCAAATAACAACTTCTGTGTATAGTCAGCTTGGCCTAGCCTCTGTGTAACTCTGGGCCTAGGTGTGCTAACTTAACCTAACTCTGTTAAACTGGTTCCTAACTGTGGCCTAGCTATGATAGCTTAACCTAGCTATTCCACATCATGGTTTCGAAGGACTGAAAATTTGTGAGGACTGCCTCGAAGAGAGTCGCCTACCCTGGCAAACTCTGTTGACACCGAGCTCTGAGGTGGGTACCTCAGCCTCACAAGTGACTTTTAGGACAGATTTTCACAAATGATTGATGTTGTAAGAAACTCGCCTGCATGCACGTAAAAAGGACTAACTTACTTGGTGTTGCAGCAGATATCCTGATCTTCAACTTCCCTAAACTTAGCCTTAGCTCCCTTGGACATCCCATCAGAAACCACGTGCATCCGGGAGCCTTAATTCCTGCAATGTTCAATCGTTATTGGTGTCCTGCCTGCACCTCAGAAATTCCTATATCCAAGAGGGTGTGTATCCCCTAGTATAACTATGCAGACATGGACACTAGCTTCCAGACTGCCAAGAGACACTGGTACTTACTGGGCATGCACTGCCTGCTGCACACCGGGCCTACAGATCAAACTCACTCACGATCTCCCCAGACTCTGGCCAGAAATCTACGAGATAAAGTGGAGGTCTTGTCTTACTGTATGGGCCTGACTGAGGTCATCTACGGTACATCGAGGTGCCTCTACCAGATATCCCCAGGTCTTGAATGCGAAGACACATGGGGGGGCGCCGTCTGCTGATCATGGCACGTCTTGTCCAGTTGGTGTCTGTCTTAAGGACGAGCTGGTCTCTCTTCCAGACCCTCGTCTCTTCGTTCAAACTAGGGCTGCCAGATTTCCCTAGCTAACTTATCCTAGTGTTTGCCTACATTATCGGCCTATTACTACCTATGTTAAGGTCTTAGGTCTACATTATTATTATCTACAATTGCCTCAATGATCCTAATATTAGTGTACTACCAGTAAAACTACCTACTCCTTCCCTGAAGGATAAATCTATAAATTAAATAAGCTTACCAACCACGCCAACTCGGGGAGAACGCTTTGTTTGGGTGGGGTTAAGGGCCACCCAGCTCAGCCGTTCCATTACGGCTATGCTGGGACCCCTTCGTACGCCGTATCTGTCCTGTGGAACTTTTGGGACCAAATAAATTTCCACAGTAATGGTGATACCACTGTAGTGATGGTGATACTACTGTAGTGACACCACTGTAGTGATGGTGATACTACTGTAGTGATGATGATACCACTGCAGTGACACCACTGTAGTGAAGGTTACACCACTGTACTGATGGTGACACCACTGTACTGATGGTGATACAACTGTAGTTATGATGACACCAATGTAGTGTTGCTGACACCACTGTACTTATGGTAGCACTACTGTAGTGATGATAACACCACTGTACTGGTTTTGATTCCACTGTAGTGACACAGCTAAAGTGTTATGCAGGGTTCTGCATGACACTGTAATGTACATATAGTGGAGAAGTGTGCCATAATAGTATGAATGTTATAATTGTAAAGAATAATTTTATAATTCATAATGTGCTTTTGGGGGTACTGTAAAGTAGGTTAAACTATAATTACAAAGAAATCCTGCTAGGGATTTATTTTCCAACTATGTTTGGGTACGCTGGGTAAGCTGGGTAAGCGTGCAGTCACGTGGAGTCAGCATGCTGTGGAGGCTGGTGTCGGAGATGCTGTGTGTTTAAGCTAAGTTTGTAGTTGTGTACTCCTTTTGTTTAACCAACTCAAGCCATAGGCTCTTCTATGGCTTACCTGTATGTTCACCTAGGCTCTGACATGGTCAGTGTGCTGTGGGATGAGGGAGGAAATAAGAAATGGGGTTGGTAGTGGAGTAGTGACGGCCTGGCGCTGACTAGGCCTAGTGGTTATGGTGGCTGGACCTCAATCCAGCTGTTTCTTGTGTACCCTCATTTGGGCATTTAGGATTAAGGTGTTTCTAGAGGGTGTATATAGTGTTATGTTGAATAAATAGATATATTTTCCTAACTGGGATATTTGCCTAACCCTCTGTTAACCAACCCATTGAAGTAACACTTACTGGTTTAGCGCTTTCTGTTTTGACTGGGATAGCCCTGGGTGGCCTGTTTATGCTTGAGATGTGTGTAACTTTTACCTTTGCCCTTAGACAAAGCTCAAGCCCCCAGCTATCCCACATTTCTGCTTATATGGGAGAATTATCAAATTTTATGTGGTAATTCAAGTTTGCAACCTGGAAAATCAATAACCATTCTTTACTGGGTTGGTCATAGGAAGCATTCACTATAACACTCACACTAAAATAATAATTTACCCTTGTTTGCAATATTGTTGATTTTTAGGGTGTTATTATTAACTTCAATAACAAAAACATAAAGTGGGACCAAGTAAACCAAGTCCTAACCGATATAAGCTGGGAAGATATACTAAGCAACGCAGACCCCAACTTATGCCTAGAACAGATTAACAGATGTATGCACAAGACTTATTCCTCTAAGAAAAAGGAGGAGTAGATGTAAAATAGAAAGAGACAGGCGCTCTCTTTACAGGCGACGGAAAAGAATAACAGAGCAGCTAAAAGAGGTCAATCTATCTGAAATGCGTAGGGAGACACTGGTCAGAGAAATAGCAAACATCGAACTTAAGCTAAAGGAATCTTATAGGAGTCAGGAATCGTGGGAAGAACTAAAAGCCTTAAATGAAATCGAAAGAAACCCAAAGTATTTTTTCTCCTATGCCAAATCAAAGTCGAGAACAACGTCCAGTATTGGGCCCTTACTTAAACAAGATGGGTCCTACACAGATGACAGCAAGGAAATGAGTGAGCTACTCAAGTCCCAATATGACTCAGTTTTTAGCAAGCCACTAACAAGACTGAGAGTCAAAGATCAAAATGAATTTTTTATGAGAGAGCCACAGAATTTGGTTAACACAAGCCTATCTGATGTTATCCTGACGCCAAATGACTTCGAACAGGCGATAAATGACATGCCCATGCACTCTGCCCCAGGGCCAGACTCATGGAACTCCGTGTTCATCAAGAACTGCAAGAAGCCCCTATCACGAGCCTTTACCATCCTATGGAGAGGGAGCATGGACACGGGGGTCGTCCCACAGTTACTAAAAACAACAGACATAGCCCCACTCCACAAAGGGGGCAGTAAAGCAACAACAAAGAACTACAGACCGATAGCACTAACATCCCATATCATAAAAATCTTTGAAAGAGTCCTAAGAAGCAAGATCACCACCCATCTAGAAACCCATCAGTTACACAACCCAGGGCAACATGGGTTTAGAACAGGTCGCTCCTGTCTGTCTCAACTATTGGATCACTACGACAAGGTCCTAGATGCACTAGAAGACAAAAAGAATGCAGATGTAATATATACAGACTTTGCAAAAGCCTTCGACAAGTGTGACCATGGCGTAATAGCACACAAAATGCGTGCTAAAGGAATAACAGGAAAAGTCGGTCGATGGATCTATAATTTCCTCACTAACAGAACACAGAGAGTAGTAGTCAACAGAGTAAAGTCCGAGGCAGGCACGGTGAAAAGCTCTGTTCCACAAGGCACAGTACTCGCTCCCATCTTGTTCCTCATCCTCATATTTGACATAGACAAGGATGTCAGCCACAGCACCGTGTCTTCCTTTGCAGATGACACCCGAATCTGCATGACAGTGTCTTCCATTGCAGACACTGCAAGGCTCCAGGCGGACATCAACCAAATCTTTCAGTGGGCTGCAGAAAACAATATGAAGTTCAACGATGAGAAATTTCAATTACTCAGATATGGTAAACACGAGGAAATTAAATCTTCATCAGAGAACAAAACAAATTCTGGCCACAAAATAGAGTGAAACACCAACGTCAAAGACCTGGGAGTGATCATGTCGGAGGATCTCACCTTCAAGGACCATAACATTGTATCGATCGCATCTGCTAGAAAAATGACAGGACGGATAATGAGAACCTTCAAAATGAGGGATGCCAAGCCCCTGATGACACTCTTCAGGTCACTTGTTCTATCTAGGCTGGAATGTTGCTGCACACTAACGGCACCTTTCAAGGCAGGTGAAATTGCTGACCTAGAAAATGTACAGAGAACCTTCACAGCGTGCATAACGGAGATAAAACACCTCAATTACTGGGAGCACTTGAGGTTCCTGAACCTGTATTCCCTGGAATGCAGGCGGGAGAGATACATGATTATATACACCTGGAAAATCTAGAGGGACTAGTACCGAACTTGCACACGAAAATCACTCACTACGAAAGCAAAAGACTTGGCAGACGATGCAACATCCCCCCAATGAAAAGCAGGGGTGTCACTAGCACGTTAAGAGACCATACAATAAGTGTCAGGGGCCCGAGACTGTTCAACTGCCTTCCAGCATACATAAGGGGGATTACCAAGAGACCCCTGGCAGTCTTCAAGCTGGCACTGGACAAGCACCTAAAGTCGGTTCCTGATCAGCCGGGCTGTGGCTCGTACGTTGGTTTGCGTGCAGCCAGCAGTAACAGCCTGGTAGATCAGGCTCTGGTCCACCAGGAGGCCTGGTCACAGACCGGGCCGCGGGGGCGTTGACCCCCGGAACTCTCTCCAGGTAAACTCCAGGTAATACCCTGTGCATAATTTTACTTTGTGTGCAACTTTGCTGGTTTTTAGGGTGTTATTATTAAATAATACCCTGTGCATAATTTACCTTTCTGTGCCATCTTTTTTTGATTTTTAGGGTGTTATTAATACCTGATATTTTGTGCACAATTTCCCTTGCAGGAACAATCTTGCTGATTTTTGGGGAGGTTATGCTTACCTAATTTTCTGGGAATAATTTTCCTTTGCAGGTGCAGTAGCTCCATTTTTTCTGCCAGGATTTTCTTGTTGTGTACAATCCTGTTTAATTTTAGGGAATCACATGACACTCACTCCTTGTGAATATACTACTGCAGTGTATGTACTTTGCTGTGTGCTTTATTATTTTATATCAGTAAGTTCTGTGGCTGATAGCAAGATTTGGTGCTATCATTTACCAAAATGGCTGACACTGGTGAAAATTCTGGGGATGACATGCATTTGGAAGGTGACATTGAATCAAATTTCCATGTTAGGGACCTGGATAAGGAAGTAGTAATTTTACAAATGAAATTAGCCCTAGTTGCGGAAGAAAAGGGACGATTAAGGATTGAGTGTACAAAGATCCAGGAACAGAGAGCCTTAGAGGAGCTTAGGGCTCAAGAAAGAGCTAAAGAGAGGCAGCTTGCTTCTCACCCAGACACAGACACAAGGGTAGATGTTTTTCATTTGGATAAAGCCATAAAATTTGTGCCCAAATTCCTAGAGAAAGACCCAGACCAGTTTTTTCTGTTATTTGAAAGTACGGCCAAATCCCAAGTTTGGCCGGAAAAGGAATGGGCGACATTATCGAGAACCAAGTTAGTTGGTAAAGGGTTACAGGCCATTAGTTCCTTAGAAGGATCGGCCTTTTCTGATTATCATAAGCTAAAAGAGGTAGTTTTACTGGCTTATCAAATGTTGCCGGAAAGGTACCATCAGAAGTTTAGAGGATTAAAGTTTCAAGCAGGACAGTCTTTGGTGGAATATGGCAAGGAGAAGATGTCACTTCTAAATAGGTGGTGTCGCTCAAAGGGGGTGGTAGGCGATTATGAAGGTGTGATTACCTTAATTTTGTTAGAGGATCTTTTGAGAAATGTTCCTCCTGACCTTAAGGCATATCTTGAGGAGAAGGATCTTGATGATTTTAATAATGTTTTAGAGCTGGGTGACAGATTTTTAGCTAACCAAAAATTTGGTAGTAGTTACCACCCCCCACATACTAATAATGGTAAGTTCTCTCCACCCACCAATTGGAATAAGAAATTTCAGAAGTTTAAGCCACCCATCTACCAGCCTAATAACCACCAGAGTTTTAATAAGCCTAATTTTCCAGTACCTACCCGAGAAGGTTTTAAGTCAGTTGTCACAGGTCCAGGACTACCGGGGACAGGTAGAAAGAGTCGTTCCCCAAGACCATGGGCCCCAGCCTATGTCAAGTGTGCAGGGGGCTTTTAAACCTTATCACTGTACATATTGCAATAAACAGGGCCACCTGCAGTCATATTGTCGAAAGACGCTTAGGGACCAGGCTGCAGCAGATGCTTCTCCAGTAAAGACACCAGTTACACATGATGTTGCTTGCATTGCAGTCTTGCCCCAAGGTATCCAAAGACCAGCTGTCTTAGACCTTCGGATGAAGGCCTATTCAAGTAAGTCTACTGTGGCCTTACACCAAAATGAAAGTAGGGTCACGGGTGTTATGTCTTTGAGGGACACTTGTAGCACATACACCTTGCTTCGCAGGGGTGTATTGCCAGTGTTGGATGACACCTACACCGGATTGGACATTTTTCTTAAAGGGATAACTAGAATCCCTGTCAAGACTCCAGTGCACAGGTTATGGGTAGAATCTGCATACCAGTCTGGGTACCTACCTGTAGGTATTGCAGAAGATGTACCTTTTGCAGGAGTTGACCTTCTACTAGGCAACAACGTTGTGGGACTCCTCAAAAGTGAGGAATGTTTGGTTTTGCAGGACCCTGCTTTACAAGGTGGTAATGACCCAATTGGAGCAACGGTGCCTGAAAATTTTTCAGTGGGTTCTAGGACTAAACAGGGGAACAGGGCAGGAGCTGTGCCTCCCTGTGACTCTTCTGCACACTGTGGTGATAGGTTGGGCCTGGGGAGCCTGTTCAATGAGTCTGACCTGCAGGAGACTCAGAGCAGTGCTGAACTGGCTCAACCGGAACTCGGTTGGAGAAGTAGTCTTGGTGCTGATGTGGGAAAAAATCCCCTGACTCTGCAGCAGCTGAGTGAGGCCCGGGAAGGTTGTGACCTCCGGAACGCTATTCATTTATCAGCTGTTGCAGAGGATGTGGTTCCCAAATTTACCAAGTGTTTATTTTGCAGAGGTGATCAAATGAGCAAGACTATTTTTAAGAGGACCTGTGCTTACGTGGCGGCAGCAGAACTATTAAAGTGTCTTTGTCAGTATTTTTTTACAGATTCTGAATTATTATTATTATAATCAAAAAGAAGCGCTAAGCCACAAGGACTATACAGCACTGCAGGGCAGGAAGGAAGCGAGGGCATCAGGTGGCAAAAGGGAGATGGATGAGTAATAGGTTACGGATAACAGTGGGGTAGTGGATGGTGAAAGGGTAAAGGGCAGCAAGAGACTGAACTAGAAAGGGCTGAGGGGAGTGCGAAAAGTATCATCAGAGTTTGTGGAGTAAATCAGTCGTTGTCAAGAAGTCAATGAGAGAGTCAGGATTAAAGGAGGGTCCATCAGCAAGAAGGGAAGGTAAAGAGAGAGTAGTAGAACGAAGACGACTTTGGAGGTAAATTCTGTGTGCTCGTTGATAGAGAGGGCAGTCTAACAGAATGTGGCTAATCGATACTGGAACTTGACACTGCTCACAGAGAGGAACAGGGTGCCTCTCCATGAGATACCCATGAGTAAGACGAGTGTGGCCAATGCGAAGGCAGGAGAGAGTGGTCTCCCAACCTCGGCACTGATGACAAGAAGACGGCCAGTAACCTATGCTCGGTTTAATAGAATGAAGTTTGTTACCGAGTAGAGTTGACCAACGTTGTTGCCAACGGGTGCAAAGGTGGGTAGCTATTGCAGCAAAATAGTCCAGAAATGGAACACCTCGATAGGAAATTGGTAGGTCATGTACTGCTGACCACGCAGCAGTGTCTGCTTGTTCATTGCCCTGTACGTCGACATGACCAGGGACCCAACAAAAAACAATATCTTTATGTCTGGTAGAGATACGGCGTAGCCAAAGTTGGATACGGAGAATTGGGGATGAGATGTATCAAAATTTCGTATAGCCTGTAGAGCACTAATGGAGTCTGAGACAACTACAAATGATGACTCAGGCATAGATGCGATACGAATAAGTGCTGCAAGAATGGCATACAGTTCAGCAGTAAAAATGCTAGCTGAAGATAGTAAATGTCCCCGCACGACGCTGTCCGGAAACACAGCTGCGAATCTGACGCCGTCTGAAGACTTAGAGCCATCTGTGTACACAGTGGTAGCATGAGAATGGGAGTGGAAGTGATCAAGAAAAAGAGAGCGGGAAGCCACCGTAGGCAGATGAGCTTTCGAGCAAGGGAGTGAGAAAGAACAGACCCGAACAGCTGGAACTTCCCAGGGGGGTAGGGAAAAGTGAGATGCTACATGAACATATAAAGGTGGTAACTGAAGGGAAGACAAGAGTGAATGTAGGCGAAGAGAAAAGGGATGGAGTAAACAGGGGCGGCGAACGAATAAAGAATGTCTACTAATATCGGTGACCATTCTATAAATGGAAGGATTGTGTAGATCGTGAGAGCGTACATAGTAGTGAAGGCAATGGGCATCATGGCGATCAGACAAGGATGGAACATTCGCTTCTGTATAGAGGCTCTCAACAGGGAAAGAGCGAAAAGCACCAAGGCACAAACGTAATCCTTGGTGATGGATAGAGTTAAGGCTAGACAGAGTAGCAGGAGAGGCCGCGGAATAAATCTGGTCACCATAATCAAGTTTCGATAAAACGAGGGCTGAATGTAGGCGAAGCAGAGTTCGACGATCAGCTCCCCAGGAAAGATGAGCAAGGGTTTTAAGAAGGTTTAGCCTTCAGAGAGGTAATGTGAGGTTTCCAGGATAACCTACGGTCAAAGAGAAGGCCTAGAAACCTGACTGTATCACGTTCGGGGATACGGGAGCCATAGAGATACAAAGGATGATCGGAGATAACAGAGCGTCTAGTGAAAGTAATTTGGTGAGTTTTGGTACTTGAAAATTTAAACCCATGCGTGGTGGCCCAAGTGGAAACACGGTCGACCGCATGCTGGAGAGAAACTGCAATAAGATGACAGTCAGCGCCTGCACAAGCAATAGCGAAGTCATCAACATAGAGTGATGACCAAATATTGGGTGGAAGAACAGAGGCCAAATCATTTATAGCAAGGAGAAAAAGTGTTGTGCTTAGAACACATCCCTGAGGGACACCCTCAGCTTGGACGAAGTCCGGGGAAAGAACATTATTGACTCGAACACGGAAATGTCTGTCAGTTAAAAAGTTCTTAAGGAAGGATGGTAGTTTGCCTCGGAGGCCTAAGGAATGGGCCTGGGCCAAAATATTATACCTCCAAGTTGTGTCATATGCCTTCTCAAGGTCAAAAAATATGGCAATAACTGAGTGATTATTCGCAAAGGCATTACGAACATACGTATCCAAGCGTAGTAAGGGGTCTATGGTAGAATGACCCTTACGAAAGCCATATTGACTAGCGGAGAGACTGTTTTGTGTCTCTAAATACCACATTAAACATCGATTTACGAGACGTTCCATCACTTTGCAAACTGCACTAGTAAGAGCGATGGGACGATAGTGGGAGGCATCATGTCCTGTAGTACCCGGTTTGCGGAAAGAGAGAACAATGGCAGATTTCCACAGCTGGGGAAGAACTCCTTGTGCCCAAATAAGATTGAAGAGGTGTAAGAGGACTACAAGGGCTGACCGATGTAAATGTTGTAACATACGAATATGAATGTCGTCAGGCCCAGCTGCCGATGATCGGCAGCTGAGAGCATTGCCTCCAGTTCTTGAAGTGTAAAAGGCACATTATACTGTTCTTCTCTGAGAGAAGAAAAGTCCAAGGGTACTAACTCTCTGGCAGACTTTGAGGAAAGAAACGAGGGGCATAGATGGAGCCCTCGGGAAATACGGACCAGATGTGTGCCAAGTTCAATGGCAACGTCGAGAGGGTTTGCGACCCGTAGAACAGGAGCCGGGTCAGGAGAGTATTTACCACTCAATTTCCTCACTTTTTTCCAGACTGCACTCATAGAAGAAGCAGAGGTGATGGTGGAAACATAGTCTCGCCAACAAGTGCGTTTAGCTTCACGGATGACATGGCGAGCAATCGCACGCTTCTGCTTAAAATCAAGAAGTCTCTCAGCGGTTCTATTGTACCAGTACCTGCCCCATGCAGCACGTTTCAAACGTACTGCACGAGCACAAGCAGGAGACCACCAAGGCACGCACTTCTAAGAATGCCTGCCTGAGGTTTGGGGTATAGAATGAGAAGCTGCGGTATAAACTGACGTCGAGAAGATGTGTAGGAGCTCATCAATGGAGGATGAAGAAGGAACCTCACTAAAAGCAGATGTATGGGAGACCATATTGGAGATAGAAGGAGGAGGGTGAGTAAAGATTGGGACAGTAATGGACTGTACCAAAGTAGAGGGGGAGGGAAGTGTAAGGGACTGGAGATGAAGTGTGGGGGGGGGACAGAAGAGGCAGAAACCTGGGAGGTGGCAGAAGAGGGAGAAACTTGGGAGGGGACGGGGGTGGAAGGCATAGTACGAGGAGGAGGGTGAATCTCCACACTTGTAATAGAGCCAGAGAGAGGGGAAGAATTAGGTACAGAGACTGGAAAGGTAAAGTGTGGAGGTGGAAGAAGGGAAGGAAGGGGCAAAGAAGATTTGAGCAATGTGGATTTTTTGGACTTCTGAGAAGTAGAGGGGCGATTGGTATTAGGTGTCGTACGAGGTCTTGTCGATACTGGGGCGTGTGAGGAAGGATGTGAAGATGTGAGAACAGACTGAGTTGTAGTCGGGACGTCAGAGCCAAGGACAGCAAAAGGATTAGATGCCGGAGTGGCTATGGTAGGGGTAACAACAGAGGAGGCTGCAGAAGATGGGACCCCAGAAGTGGGGGGATGTTTGGAAACACGAGAATAAGAAACACGGGGTAGTCTCCCTTGGAGGCAGAGATGAGTAACTGCCATAGCATAAGGGAGACCTTCTGCCTCTTTGAGGCAATGGATTTCACGTTCATTTAAGTAGACCTGGCAACGGCGGGAGTACGAAGGGTGAGCTTCATTACAATTAAGGCAAGATGGAGGTTGACTGCAAGATGTATTAGAATGGTCGTCGGCACCACAGACTGGGCATTCGGCCATAGATCTGCAATATTTCGCTGGGTGACCAAAACGCCAGCAATTTCTACATTGTTGCAGTGTAGGTATCACCTTTCGAACTTGTAACCAATGTCCCGCGACACATACAGAGGACGGGAGTTCTCAGCTGTCAAAAGTTAAACGAGCCACATTTCAAGGGTAACGTCTACGCCCCTGGGCAGGAAGGACATAAGTGTCTACTTTGAGGATTGGGAGATCCTGGAGTTCCAGCTGTTCAAAAATGTCATTGCCACATGACTGGAAATTCTGTTGGACTATGGTATGGGGCAGAATGACAGTACCACTACAAGAATTGAGAGAAAGATGTTTTTCAATAGTGATAGTAGTAGTATCAATATTCGAAAGGAGAGAAAGATCATGAGCTTGGGTAGCATTCTGGACAGTGACGATGCGCGTACCGCTCTTGAGAGCATGAAATGAAATATCTCTACCAACATGGCACAGGAGCGCTTTGCCAATACTATGGTCAGAAAGGTAGGCAGAAGAAGAACTCGGTCTTAAAGAAAAGAATTTAGTCCATTGTGTGGTCCGAAACTGAGCGTGGAGAGGGAGTGCTTGACGTGTCGGTCTTTTCTGAGTAGAATGGGAAGGTAACGAAGGAGCATCATCAGGAGATTGACGTTGGCATTTAGGAGTAGGACCGGAGTTGGTCCGGCGTGAAATGGGCGGGCGATTCGAAAATTGCCATACCGTAGAGGGAGAAGCCGGAAGCATAGTCAAAGGAGAGCGGAGTTCAGACAAATCGAAGGAGTCAGTCGAAGCCCTGGTACCTGAAGCGGGTGAGGAAACAGCACCAGCAAGAGGTACAGGGGCATCAGGAGTGTCCAAAGAGTGGTCTAAACACAAGGCAGGGTCAGAATGGGGTGCGGTATAAAGAAGGGGCCCGGGGGTAGTGGGTTCATGGATTGGGTTCTCCATGGTTAGGTTACTCCTTAGCTTTTCGTTTTTAAGAAAAAAAAAGAAAGAAAAGAAAATAAAAATAAAAAAAAAGAATAAAAAAAGGGGGGAGCAGGGAGGAATAGTTCCCAGGAGGAATGAAAGGGCTGGAAATCTCCCTCCACGCCCAAGAGGACCTCAGCACCGCTAGTAGCGCAGATGCAGCATGGAACCCATGCCATACCCTACCCTTCATGCCAGTAAACCAGCAATCCGGGATAGCAACCTCACATCTGCTGAGCTACCTCGGTGGACAAAAGAGAGGGCGGCCGGATATCCACCACAAAGCATACCTCCTTCGGCCACCACCCCCGGAATCCGAAAGGTGGCTTCCAGAGATACACCCGTCGCCCGAAAGACACCCAAAGCTACTCCGGGATACCGGAGAAGGATCGGGACATCCCCAGGCAATCCAGATTCCACTGCAAACTACGCCACCGCCAAGAACCTCAACAGAATGGGATGGACCCCGGTGTCCTTTCCCCTACCTAGGAACTAGCACGCCTGTGGGAGAAATCCCAAAGGCCAAAAAGAGGAAGGGCAATTATTATTATTATAATCAAGGGGGAAGCGCTAAACCCGGAGGATTATACAGCGCCTGGGGGGGGATGTGGAAGGCATTCAGGCTTAATTCGGGGAACTGGAGCACAGATCTAATTCCCTAAATCAAGAGCCCCTCACCAACATCAAGGAACCTTCCTTGAAGGGACAGAGGAAGGGCAAAAGGGAGGGGTGGGGAGGAGGAGGAGGAATGGAAAAAGGGGAGGATGGGATAGGGGAGGGGAGAATGGGGGGTAATTAGGTTTGGTCTGAGGAAGAAGACCGACAGGGCTAATTCCTCAGACCAAGAGCCTCTTCAACACGCCAAGGAGCCCCCCTTGAAGAGGTACAGATTCTGAAGGAATGGCATTTCAGTGTTAAGACAGGAGAGCTAAATAATCGGTGTTTATTAATAAATTCCTTTCCTAACAGGTTACCAGAGTCTATACCCTTTCTGAATAATTTTGTGTGTGGGGTTTTGAGATTTCTGGTGAAACATTTTTGTCTCTTAGGCTTTGCACAAATCACCCAGAAGTCATATTTTATGAAATGTCATGTAGTTTTGAGAGGCCTACTTGAGGTTAAATTTACCACTGTATATCATCCTAAGAGTCAAAGAAAAGCACCATGATTTTCCCAGTCTCTCAGGGCAATGCATGTTTGTTTTACCCAGTACCAGAAGGACAGGGATGAGGGAATGCCCCTCCTTTTCATTACCGTGTGGGGAAGCACTCTGGAACCATTAAGTCATGGGCTATGTGAGGATGGTGATGTTTCCCCCGTGGTGTTTTTTCTCAGTTTCAGAAAATGCTTGGCTAAGATGAGGTCGATGGCACTAGTGCACCAGTCTGCCAGTCCGCCCAAGATGACGTGGGACCATGAGGTGGTGCTACACATTCTGGTAGCTGGAGAGATGGGATTGGCATTGGGGCCGGGTCCTGGGAAGGCTATGATGGAACTGTGTGGGGGCTTCAAAATGATGGTGGATAAGGTCCATGATTATTATTATAATCAAAAAGAAGTGCTAAGCCACAAGGGCTATACAGCGATAAGGTCCATGAGAAAGATAATGTAAGCAGGAAAATTGTAAGAGATTGTGGAAGACTTGGATCTTCTGAAAGACTGGTTGTAGTGTTGGCTCAGCCATGGTGCACCTTAGTGAGAGAGTTTTGGAATGCTGAAAAATGGGGCCATGTTAACCCCTATGAGGTAGAGGTTTCGGAATTTGTGCAACGTCAGCAGACCTGGCATGATGTAAGCTGGGGTGAAATAGGTTCCTTGATGGAAGTGAAGTGTTTATTTCTAGAGACTGTGTTTGTTTGACTGTGTTTGTCAGTGGACGTTGTCTTTTACTGGTCTCACACTAGGTGATACCTTGAACACGTGCACTAAACTGCCGCCAGGTACATTTAAGAAATAAGGTTTTGTCTCCTCTTTATGAACTACATGCAAAGTGTGTGAATGAACCGTGGGGGGATCATCTGATTCCCATGACCATGTGTGCTAAGGACACACCCATATTTGTAACTTTAATATCTATGTACATGAACCTTTTGTATGCCATTAACCCTCAAGATCTTTTATGTATAATCCTGAGTTACCCACCCTGGGTTTTGCAAAATTATACAGGGGTTGGGGAAGTCTTGTTGCAAGGTAGAGCAGGGCAAGTAAAGCCACTCGGCTGCTTCTCGGCAAAAAGTAACAGGCACCAAAGAAGTTATACTACCATATTATTATTATTATAATCAAAAAGAAGCGCTAAGCCACAAGGGCTATACAGCGCTGCAGGGTAGGGAAGGAAGCAAGGGAATTGGATGGCAGAAGGGAGGGGGGGATGATCAGCAGGTTACAGAAAACAGCGGGGCAGGGGATAGTATGGGGGTAGAGGGTAGCAAGAGATTGAAGTAGAAAGGGCTGAAGGTATCAGAATTTGTGAAGTAAGTCAGTTGTTGTCAAAAAGTCAATGAGAGAGTCCAGATGAAAGGTGGGTCCATCAGTGAGAAGGGAAGGTAAAGAGAGAGCAGCGGAGCGAAGACGACGACAGAGGTAAATTCTGCGTGCTCATTGATAAAGTGGGCAGTCCAACAGAATGTGGCTGACTGATAATGGAGCTTGGCAATTCTCACAGAGAGGAGCAAGGCGCCTCTCCATGAGATATCCATGAGTAAGACGAGTATGGCCAATGCGAAGACGGGAGAGAGTAGTCTCCCAACCCCGACACTGGTGATAAGAATTATACTACCATAAAAAAGGAGGCTTTTGCTTTAGTGTTGGCCGTGCAACATTTTGAGGTGTATATATCATCAATAGTTCACCCTATAACTGTGTATAGTGACCATAATCCTTTACGTTTCCTTCACTTAATGAGGAACCACAATCAGAGACTTATGATGTGGGCCTTGTTTCTCCAACCTCTTAATTTGGTGATTCATTATGTGAAGGGAGCAGAGAATGTGGTTGCTGATGCCTTATCTCATGTTTAAAGTGCACGATGTAGTGTATAGATCACTTATCTATTCTTAGTTTGTAGTGATTTGCAGTAGACGAGTAGATGGAACCCTGGACCACCCAAAGGAGAATGGCTGGTTGAGATGTAGCTGGAGGTATCAGGATTCCTTATTGTGTGTGTGTTTTGGGGGGTAGTCACATCAAGTGCCATGCCTAGGTAAGGTATGCTACTTTTTTTTTAGGTGTTGGCTGGAATGCCTTGCCTCTGTTTTATGTTGGTATAGGGACTGTTGGACCTAACGTTTTAGTGAATGTGGGACTGGCAGTGATGCCCTCCACTGTTTGGGTCATGTCTCTTGATCAGAGGTGTTTTGGTTCTCCAGGACTTTTTTCAATTTTTCCTTTTTGAATCACCGCTGGGGTGACTCCAGGGTCCTTGGAATGACATGTAGGTGTCGGCCTGGGAGGTCCACCTTTGGGGGTCTTCAGTGATGACTCCAGGGTTTTATGGCCACAGTCCCACCAACAAGATTTATGTGACTATCCACCGGTTGTTTTTGGGGCCTGATATTTTTCCCTCCTGTGCTCTCCTGATTCTTGCGGAGGTGTGTCATGGGGAACCAGTTTTGTTTACTAAAAATTGCTGTGAGATGGGAGTGATAATGTGATGTTGCTTTCTAAGTAGAATTTAACATGTAAAATTTGTTTTCCTTTTCTTTGAACTCCTGGAAAATGTACTTACTGTTTAAAAGTTTTTTTTTGGTGGAACATAGTTTGGTCTGCCTGGCAACATACTGAACTTTGGTGTTACTTCATAAAACGGTATTCCTCAGGGGCACTTTTGTACAAAGTTAACTTGCTCGTTTATAAGTTTGCTTGATGTAATTTAGGAAAAAATGCATCATCGCCGGTGCCTGGCCAGTGCTGTGTTGTGATGTGCCTTTCCTAACACAGTTGTCTAAGAGTGTGACTGTGGGCTCGTTTGACATAGAACTTGATCACTTTTATGTTCGGCGAGTTTCACATGTCTGCAATCTAGTACCTCAGTTTGTTAATATTGCATATTTGTAGTACCAAAAGACCGTGATTGTATGGTGGTTATTCCCCAGTTATCATTTTGCCCATTGCCTCAGACCTTAATGTGGGGTTTATTTTCTTTCTTTTTCCTTTTGCCTAGCGGTGTCCGTAGGGACCCCGCTAACAGAGCGAGACCTATAGTCTGGGGGTGGGGGTGTTATGCAGGGTTCTGCATGACACTGTAATGTACATATAGTGGAGAAGTGTGCCATAATAGTATGAATATTATAATTGTAAAGAATAATTTTATAATTCATAATGTGATTTTGGGGGTACTGTAAAGTAGGTTAAACTATAATTATAAAGAAATCCTGCTAGGGATTTATTTTCCAACTATGTTTGGGTAAGCTGGGTAAGCGTGCAGTCACGTGGAGTCAGCATGTTGTGGAGGCTGGTGTCGGAGATGCTGTGCATTTAAGCTAAGTTTGTAGTTGTGTACTCCTTTTGTTTAACCAACTCAAGCCATAGGCTCTTCTATGGCTTACCTGTATGTTCACCTAGGCTCTGACATGGGTGCTGTGGGATGAGGGAGGAAATAAGAAATGGGGTTGGTAGTGGAGTAGTGACGGCCTGGCGCTGACTAGGCCTAGTGGTTATGGTGGATGGACCTCCAGCCAGCTGTTTCTTGTGTACCCTCATTTGGGCATTTAGGATTAAGGTGTTTCTAGAGTGTGTATATAGTGTTATGTTGAATAGATATATTTTCCTAACTGGGATATTTGCCTAACCCTCTGTTAACCAACCCATTGAAGTAACACTTACTGATTTAGCGCTTTATGTTTTGACTGGGATAGCCCTGGGTGGCCTGTTTATGCTTGAGATGTGTGTAACTTTTACCTTTGCCCTTAGACAAAGCTCAAGCCCCCAGCTATCCCACATTTCTGCGTAACAAAGTGATGGTGACACCACTGTACTGATGGTGACACCACTGTATTGATATTGATACCACTGTAGTGATGGTGACACCACTACAGTGACACCACTGTACTGATATGCCAGTGTAGTGATGGTGACAACTGTATTCATGGTGATACCACTGTAGTGATACCACTATAGTGATGGTGACACTGCAGTGATGGTGATACCACTGTAGTGATTGTGATAGCACTGTTGTGGAAATTTGTCTGGACTGCCTCCTTGTAAGCTGCTCCCCTGGCAGTACTATTGACACAGACACTCTGAGACTAGTCCTCTCAGAGCTCACACGTGGCTTATAGGACACATTTCCATATAGCTGAACTTGCAAAGAAATTCCCCTCTGCATGCACGACCAAAAGGGTTAACTTACTTGGTGGAGAAGAATATGCCACCCGGTCGTCCAACCTCCCTAAGCCATAGTCACTCTCGACTCTCCCTTCTACTCACCACATGATACAGTCAGAGACTTAATTCATGCAACATTCAGTCTGTATTAGTGACCTGCCTACACTGCAGAAATTCCTGATTCCAAGGGGGTGTGTATCACCTAGTATAACTATGCAGTAAGAGACACTAGCTTCTAAACAGGTACTTAGAGGGAATGCTGGTAAGTACTGGTCTACTGACGTCCGACTGCACAATCGGCCCACAGTTCAACTCACATTTCCCCCGATTATCATTATTATAATCAAGGGGGAAGTGCTAAACCCGGAGGATTATACAGCGCCTAGGGGGAGATGTGGAAGGCATTCAGGCTTAATTCGGGGAACTGGAGCACAGATCCAATTCACTAAATCAAGAGCCCCTCACCAACATCAAGGAACCTTCCTTGAGGGAATTTCCCCCCTGAAAACTGGCCAGAATACTGAGAAAGAAAGGAGGGTTTTGTCTTACTGTAATGGGCCTGATGGAGAGTATCTGCAGTACTTTGAGGATGCCTCCACCACATCACAGTCTCGGCTGAGTGGTTGAGGGGAGTAGACGTGTGCTGGGGATCTGGACCTACTAATTCACAGGCCTACCCATTTCTCCCGACTGATA
This sequence comes from Cherax quadricarinatus, assembly GCF_038502225.1. Classification (NCBI taxonomy): domain Eukaryota; kingdom Metazoa; phylum Arthropoda; class Malacostraca; order Decapoda; family Parastacidae; genus Cherax; species Cherax quadricarinatus. The sequence goes on from NW_027195110.1 coordinate 37,749, forward strand.
AGTCATCATTAAAACTCCTACTGTTGGAAGACAGCTTCAGTGTTGTGAGAACTCTTATGTGCGAGCTGTGACTAAGGATATACCTAGTGAAACACTGGAAATAGTTTTCCTTTTTGCAAAGGCCCTCACAGGCCTCTGCTTCCCCTCTGCCTTTCATTTGACCTTAGCCTTTCGCCTCTATCAACATACAGTGTAGAGGCGAATTTTGCTAGTCCACTGCTACTCGTGCCTCTCAAAATGCTCACAACTCATCGCTTTACCAACCTGAGGAATAACGATGAGTGTGCAGTCCTACATGAGTTGGTAACCCAGGTGTCCACACACTGAAAATTCGTCTTTCACTCCAAGACACGTGTGCTAGAAGTTCTGCAAATTTGGAGTAACAATCTGTACGAGTATTGCAGTGTTTGGTAACTCTTGAGAAGTCTGCCTCAGCCTGTGACCTTGAGTGAGGCACTGCATCACCTGCCTGAGACTTTCGCCCATACTGACTATGTGAAGAAAGGCGAATGTGCATGCTCAGTTACCCCTGCTGTTCTCCTGTATCCCCAACTCTCCGCCTTTAAACTCAGCCGTTCGCCTCTATCAACGACGTGCAGTGTAGAGGTGTATTTTGCTGCCCCGCTGGTACTCGAATATGTGAGTTCCGCAAGTGCTGCAGATTTGTTGTAACTATTTGCATGAGTGGATTACGCTGACTTAGGACATTGTGCTATCATCAGTACCTACGTAGGCTTAAAATGAGTGAGGAATGTCTGGCCTGCTGGGTGACCTTGAAAATGGCACTATAAGACCCGCATGCCACTTACACCCATACTGTGTGTGTCTAATGAGGTGAATGTCCCTTCCTCGACTTTCCTATTCACCGGTATCCCTTAACTCGTCGCCATTATCTACATATGGGATAAGGGCGAGTTTAGCTGATCCAGGCCAAACAGCGCTCCAAGCCAGCCAGTGAAGGCCAAGGCTACATCTGTTCTGAATCCCAGAATGCCTTTGTGAACGTTCTACAGTGTTCCGGCCGTACCTTCGGTGTTGTGAGAACTAGTTCTTATGTAGTGAAAATTTGTCTGTCATTCCAAGACACGTGCTAGATGTGTTAAGTGCTGCAGGTTTGGAGTAATTAACAAGTAGTACAGGGTTGGTAACTCTCGAGACGACTGGGCCCAGTGAATGACCTTGAAAATTGCACTGCGACCTGCAGGCCACTACACCCACATTTGCCTGTGTCTAGCAAGGTGAATATCCCTTCCTTGTCCCTTCTCCTTCCTCGATTTGGAACTCAGCCGTTCGCCTCTATTTGCTTGTGGTCTAGAGGCGGTTTTTTGCCAGACCACATGGGTGCTCGAGTGCCCGTGTCCTCTGTGCCGCACTCCGCTCATCTTGCGAGTGTCTCCTGTGTGCCTGCCTGCCTGCTGCAAGCAGGTGTCCGGGTGGTTGGCGCGGGCTTGGCGAGCACAGTCAAGCAAGCTTGAGGGCAGCACTAAAAGCTAGCCAGAACAAGCTAAGGCAGCCTGCAGTTATAGCTGTCCTAGGGCCCAGCATATCTGTGTATACATTCTGCAGTGCTGCTGGCATACCAGTGTTTCCTGTAGTGGCTTGAGAACAATTTGACGAGCATTGCAGTGCTGACATTTTGAGTGGGACATGCCAGAGGTTCACTTATAAACATAGTAAGCTTGTGGTGATTGGCTTGTACACAGTGAACATTCATCTGTCATACGTGTGCTAGAAGTGTTAAGTGCTGCTTTCCCCAACAGTTAATTGTCATTTGTAAGCCTGTATTAAGACTTTAAAAGGCTCAGAGTGTACTTCAGTGTAGTGACGCCTTACATTTGATAAATCAGTGTAATACATGCTCTGCTCAGTGTAACTGAACTATTAAATACGGTTACATAATTAAGTTGCTTGTCCTAGTGTCATTGTTGTGTTTTCTAATACATTTTCTCGTTCAGACTGAAACTTTACTGCTAAATTCCCAGTAATATTTCAAATTGCAGTGTTCATCTGTGATGTGTGTAACTTAGGTTTTGTATTTTTACTGTGAACAAGCTTACTCCTGCATAATGTTCAGTTTCATGAATACTTTCTTACTTGAGTAATTCGGTTACCTTTCAACTGTGTTAAGCAAGAGTCAGCCTGTTAAAATCTAAGTTCCTTGCCATCGCATCTAGTGGGTCTAGCGCCTAGTTAAAATTGTAATAGTAACAATTTGCAATCATTATACTTCTAGTTATACATTGTGTAAATTGTTTTAGACTATTTGATCAACTGGATTGTAGTGTTTAACTTCTGATACACCAATTTAATGACTGCAGACACGCACTGACACATAATAAACACATTAAAACGCTGGTAACTCCAGAAGCTGGGCCTAGTGTGTGACCTTGAGAAGTTCAGTGTGTTTATTACGACCAGCGGTGTACCACTCTCACCTATATTTACATCAACAAAAGTGTATTCTAAGTGATAAAGTGTACACTTGGTGTACTTGGTAACACTTGTCATACATAGTAACGCGTGTGTGAGATTGTTTAGGTACTGGTTCATCTATCTACAGCTGCACACTTATGCTTGCATACATGTATAACATAGTAACGTGTGAGTTACCCAGTGAGGTACATTAGGTGGTAGTAGCCTGAACTAACTCAAGTGGAAGTTATCATTGAATTTGAACCTCTTGTTTAATGTGATATATGTCAGAATTCTAATTTTATGCTCAATATTACCTACTTTGTCTCTCTGTCTCTCTCTCTCTCTCTTTTCATCTTTGTAATTTGTGATAAGGTGTAAGACCTCGCCTGTACCATCCATTATATCATTATATGTACCATATTATTAACACACATACAAGAGGTCTCTGAGTGTGTTTTTGGTGGGGTGTGTGTCGTATTGAGTGGTGGTGGTCTGGGTTGAGTATGGTTGGAGGTGTTCATTGAACTTGAGCACTTGTGTCTTGTGATCTATTTTGGACTCCTGACTTTGTAGTGAATATTTGCTCTTGCATAAGCTATAAGCGAGGAATTCTTGTGTTGTGAGTCTTACACCAGATATCATCACTGGCAAACATGGCAACTGTCATAGAGGAACCTATTTCTGCAGGTGATGGAAATGATGATAGCTTCCAGACCTCTAAAAGTAAACAAAAGAGAAAAAGTGAGAAAGGGCTAGAGCGTCGACGTAGTCAGACTCACTTGACTCGTACACAATGTGATACTAAACGTCCTTGGTGCACAGAGGCTGCAAGAAGTCTTTCTTCAAAGGAAGAATGTGTTAAGCTGAACTTCCCTGACAATACCCCGCTGCCTGCTAAGTGTGCATGGCTAATGGAAGCTGTAAACAAGCATCCTAACTCAAGGATCCAATTTAGGAAAAACACACACAACTTTGTGTTTGTGGAACAGAATAAAGAGCTGATCAATGATCTACTTAGTACACCTTATGGGGATATTAAGCTGCTCCGACCTCCATCAGACACTCACCACTTTAAAAAATGGGTCAGTATCATAATCTTTGGATACCCTCTCTGCATGGACCCATCCCATCTGACTCTAAGTGAGCATATCATCAAGCCTAAAAGACTTAAAGGAAAATCCCAAATTATTGCCAGTTGGGTGGGTCCTGTGCCCCTCCCCCGGAATATCTGGGTGCATGGTTTACGTTTCCTAAACATCGAAGTGTACCTACCCCCTAAACGTAGGTGTTACAAATGCCAGCACTATGGCCATGTTGCAGTAGACTGTGGAATACTACATTCTTGGTGTGGTAAGTGTGCTGGGAAACATTCCACTAGAGAATGCACAGTAGGCCCTGACAGCCAAAAATTTAAGTGTATTAACTGTAAAGAAGTTGGGGTTACAGTTTCCCACAAGGACTGCAGTCAGAACCCAAACAACCTTCGATGTAAACCTGATAACAGTCCTTTAATGGTAACTGAGGATGGGGCCATCCAGTCTACCACAGCCAGATCTGAGACTGAACCTCTGCAAAGTGTGCAAGAACCCCACCTCACTGCAAAGGATTCTGGTGATACCAGAATGCCATCACACACACCAGCTGTGGAGGAGCTAGCCATCCCTGCTAGCACATATGGAACTACTGGTCTGCCACTACAGATACCTATGGCTACACCTGAATATGGGGATGAGTTTGTCATTTCTCCCAATACACACAACTACAACAGTCAGACGGACACCACACAGGTAACCTCCCTGGAAATTGGAGATGAGTCAGATGCACAGGACCTACCTGCAATGAATGATGAAACAGAGAACACTAATGTAACCATGGTACCTGTTTAGGTGATAGGTGTTTAAGAAAGCACTAACCCAGAAGTGCCATCCTCCGGAGAGGCATTGGATTCGCCTGACCTTCCTCATATTATAACAAATTTCCAGAAAAAAATTGAGCATCTTGAACAGATCCTGACAAGTTTAATAAATATATGTAATCAGGATGATGCTCTTGAGCATGGTGATGATGTCAAAAGTGCAGCAATCTCCGTTCAGCTTCAGCCTTCAAGACTTGCCTTTTAACTGGCTGCCAAAATGCCGAAAAATGCTTAAAAATAAAGGTCCTGAAGATAAAGACGTACAAACTATGCTATTTGCTCTTAAGTATCTGCACACTGTAGTCAAAGCATAATAGTTTTACCATCTTATGAGCAAGAGATTGTAATAACTCACTACAATGGATACATTACAAATCTTTTCATGGAACATTGCTTCCATCAGGAAGCGGTTGCCTGACTTACATCATATTAGTGCAACCAAGAATATTGATGTCATCTGTTTGCAGGAATGTAGATTGAAAGATGGAGCACCTCCACCAAACTTGCCTGGATATGCAGCTTATAACCTAAGGTCAACCAACTGTTGTGTGATGTATGTCAGAAAGAGCTTGCCACATTCACTCCTTTCCTTGCAGAGTCGAGTTAACATGCAGTATCATGGTGTCAAAGTATATGCAGGCGATTTTTCCATAAACATTTTTAATCTCTATGCCCCAGCGAACCAGCTTCGACCTGATGCTTTACCAGATCGCATCAATAGTGAACCTACCATCATTCTTGGAGATTTTAATGCCAGACATAAGAATATTGGTGGGTCTATAACAAACACCAATGGAACTAAACTAGTGAGATTGCTAAATGAGCATGATAATGTTCGAATTGTGGGCACTACTGAGCCTACTCACATATATGGTGGCATACTAGATCTGTGTCTTGGATTTAATACATCATATACGATGCATGACTCTGTCACAGTTGATGATCTTCTATCTGATCACTTCCCAAGAATAACAACTGTCAATCTTGATCACATCTCCAGCAATCAAGGAGCTAAATACAGAAGGAGGAAACTTATTCTCAAACCAGAACACAGAGACAACTTTATTAACCACTTGGATCAATGGTATAAGAATTACGAGCCCATTGGCACACAAAAATTTAATGATGATTTAATTACCACTATTGAGAGTGTTCTCACAGATCAAGTGGGCAGGAATAGGAAACAAAGACCCTCCACTATAAATAACAATAAAAACCAATGTAAATACTATAATGATCCACAGCTGCACAATCAAACACATGCAGCTAGGAGGATTGGTAAAGCATACCGTGAATGTAGAACCCCAGACCTGCTCAGAACGTTCCAAGCTGCACTAACAAATGCATGCTTAACAGACTGATGCTTAACAGACTGTACTACAGAATCAGACATCAACTTTCCCCCTACCTCTAGGAGTTCATGAAAGGTAAAAGTGTGCAGAACTGTATTTCCACCTTTCTCACTGCACACACCTCTACTAGTTTTACCACTTTTCTTGATCTAAAATCTGCATTTGATATTGCGAACAGAACTGTTATACTACATGAACTAGCCAAAATGAATATTGGTGGTAGCTTACTCTGCTGGATAATAGGATACCTGTCAAATAAAGTATCCTCTGTCCTTTACCAAGGCTTCAGAAGTGATTCTAAAGAAATGTCTTTAGGTACACCGCAGGGAGGAGTTCTTAGTCCCATGCTATTTAATATTCTGATTAATGCTCTCCTAAATGCTCTACCTGCCTCACCTAAACATATAGCTATAAGCTATGCTGATGATATCATGATCCATACAACAGGGCATAAGAAGATGAATACCATTCTTAATGAAGTTCAAGCAATTTGTAATCGACTAGGCCTCATAATATCTTCCTCTAAAACTAAGATATTAACAAGCAAACGACATCCCCCACCCATCTATTTGCAGGGTGAAATCATTAGCTACGTTAAAACTTACAGATATCTTGGTGTAGATGTACCCTTTAACAAATCCACTATACCACAACTAAACAAGAAATGTAAAGCTAGGCTAAATGCTCTCAAAGCTGTTGCTGGCTACAATCCCAACTATGGTGCTAATGTGAGAATCGTGAGAATGATGTACATAGCCTATGTTAGGTCCTTAATTGATTATGCTGCTCCCATGTTGATATTAGCTAGAGAAAATTCACTCCGACCCTTGGAGTTAATGCAAAATGAAGCTCTCAGGATTATTCTTGGCTGTCCCAGATCTACAAAAGTTCTTAACATGAGGAAGGAGCTTGGTATTTCTAGTATCAGTGATAGGATTGTTGAAATTAACACTGTACTCGGTATTAGAATGTTGAGAAACAAACCAGACACTGTCACAGTGAATCTTACCAAGTGTCTAGAGGTAAATACACACAGATCTAAATGGATTGTGAAAACGTGCAATTGCATTAAGTTTTATAACCTGCATGAACTGTATCACTGTAGGCAACAAGAGCATTTCACCCCTCCATGGAAGATGTGTTCATTTAATATCACATACCTACAAGTCCCTCCCAAGAAGCTCATTGCTAGTAATCCTTTCCTTAAATCTCTTGTTAGAGCAACTGCTCAAGAAGAAATTTCTAACCTAGCTGGTAGTAACAAGTTATCACAAGTTATATACACTAATGGATCTAAACAGGAGTCTTCTGGCAGGGCTGCATCTGCTCTTGTTGCCACCTCCCTAGTTAAGAACGATAATAAATTTGTTGAGTTAGGCATAAGAATTAACAACTGGGCGTCTACACTGCAAACTGAATTGTTTGCAATCCTAATGGCGCTAAAGCTAACCTATGACACTGAGCTTGACTCTATCATCATTACTGATTCTATGTCATCATTGAAGGCTCTTGGCTCATATAATGACTCCAACAACATGCTCATTGGGGAAGCCAGGTATAGATACTCAAAAATTAGGGACAAAGGAAATAATGTACAATTGCTATGGATCCCATCACACATTGGATTACTCCTTCATGATAAAGTTGATTTGTTAGCCAAGAAGAGTATTCAGAAGGAGAATGTAGAATATAACTTTGGTATAACTGTGTCTAGCATTAGGAATAATATTAGGAGAGAAGTAAATAATGAAAATGATTGTTATAGGAATGCAGTTAGAAGCCTGAGTAGATCTATAACCCACTATGATAACATGAACGTACATAAGTATGTTTATGGAGCAACTTGCAATGTGAACAGACTGACTGATGTAGTGGCCAGGCTTAGGCTTCGTTACAAGTACTTCTGGCAGTTTGGGAGACACACAGATGATGATCAAACTAAATGTAAATTATGTGATCAGGCATATGGTCACTCTCTTGAACACTATGTGCTTAATTGTCCACTTATTACCTGGAGTTTACCTGGAGAGAGTTCCGGGGGTCAACGCCCCCGCAGCCCGGTCTGTGACCAGGCCTCCTGGTGGATCAGAGCCTGATCAACCAGGCTGTTGCTGCTGGCTGCACGCAAACCAATGTACGAGCCACAGCCCGGCTGATCAGGAACTGACTTTAGGTGCTTGTCCAGTGCCAGCTTGAAGACTGCCAGGGGTCTGTTGGTAATCCCCCTTATGTGTGCTGGGAGGCAGTTGAACAGTCTCGGGCCCCTGACACTTATTGTATGGTCTCTTAACGTGCTAGTGACACCCCTGCTTTTCATTGGGGGGATGGTGCATCGTCTGCCAAGTCTTTTGCTTTCGTAGTGAGTGATTTTCCGTGTGCAAGTTCGGTACTAGTCCCTCTAGGATTTTCCAGGTGTATATAATCATGTATCTCTCCCTCCTGCGTTCCAGGGAATACAGGTTTAGGAACCTCAAGCGCTCCCAATAATTGAGGTGTTTTATCTCCGTTATGCGTGCCGTGAAAGTTCTCTGTACATTTTCTAGGTCGGCAATTTCACCTGCCTTGAAAGGTGCTGTTAGTGTGCAGCAATATTCCAGCCTAGATAGAACAAGTGACCTGAAGAGTGTCATCATGGGCTTGGCCTCCCTAGTTTTGAAGGTTCTCATTATCCATCCTGTCATTTTTCTAGCAGATGCGATTGATACAATGTTATGGTCATTGAAGGTGAGATCCTCCGACATGATCACTCCTAGGTCTTTGACGTTGGTGTTTCGCTCTATTTTATGGCCAGAATTTGTTTTGTACTCTGATGAAGATTTAATTTCCTCATGTTTACCATATCTGAGTAATTGAAATTTCTCATCGTTGAACTTCATATTGTTTTCTGCAGCCCACTGAAAGATTTGGTTGATGTCCGCCTGGAGCTTTGCAGTGTCTGCAATGGAAGACACTGTCATGCAGATTCGGGTGTCATCTGCAACAGAAGACACGGTGCTGTGGCTGACATCCTTGTCTATGTCGGATATGAGGATGAGGAACAAGATGGGAGCGAGTACTGTGCCTTGTGGAACAGAGCTTTTCACCGTAGCTGCCTCGGACTTTACTCTGTTGACGACTACTCTCTGTGTTCTGTTAGTGAGGAAATTATAGATCGATCGACCAACTTTTGCTGTTATTCCTTTAGCACGCATTTTGTGCGCTATTACGCCATGGTCACACTTGTCGAAGGCTTTTGCAAAGTCTGTATATATTACATCTGCATTCTTTTTGTCTTCTAGTGCATTTAGGACCGACAAAATGAGACTAGTCACGAGGGAGCATTTACCAAATTCAACTTCAATAACAAAAACATAAAGTGGGACCAAGTAAACCAAGTCCTAACCGATATAAGCTGGGAAGATATACTAAGCAACACAGACCCAAACTTATGCCTAGAACAGATTAACTCGGTGGCACTCGATGTATGCACAAGGCTTATTCCTCTAAGAAAAAGGAGGAGTAGATGTAAAATAGAAAGAGACAGGCGCTCCCTTTACAGGCGACGGAAAAGAATAACAGAGCGGCTAAAAGAGGTCAATATATCTGAAATGCGCAGGGAGACACTGGTCAGAGAAATAGCAAGCATCGAACTTAAGCTAAAAGAATCCTTTAGGAGTCAGGAATCGCGGGAAGAACTAAAAGCTATAAATGAAATCGAAAGAAACCCAAAGTATTTCTTCTCCTATGCCAAATCAAAATCGAGAGCAACGCCCAGTATTGGGCCCCTACTTAAACAAGATGGGTCCTACACAGATGACAGCAAGGAAATGAGTGAGCTACTCAAGTCCCAATATGACTCAGTTTTTAGCAAGCCGCTAACCAGACTGAGAGTCGAAGATCAAAATGATTTTTTTATGAGAGAGCCACAAAATTTGATTAACACAAGCCTATCCGATGTTATCCTGACGCAAAATGACTTCGAACAGGCGATAAATGACATGCCCATGCACTCTGCCCCAGGGCCAGACTCATGGAACTCTGTGTTCATCAAGAACTGCAAGAAGCCCCTATCACGAGCCTTTTCCATCCTATGGAGAGGGAGCATGGACACGGGGGTCGTCCCTCAGTTACTAAAAACAACAGACATAGCCCCACTCCACAAAGGGGGCAGTAAAGCAACAGCAAAGAACTACAGACCAATAGCACTAACATCCCATATCATAAAAATCTTTGAAAGGGTCCTAAGAAGCAAGATCACCACCCATCTAGAAACCCATCAGTTACACAACCCAGGGCAACATGGGTTTAGAACAGGTCGCTCCTGTCTGTCTCAACTACTGGATCACTACGACAAGGTCCTAAATGCACTAGAAGACAAAAAGAATGCAGATGTAATATATACAGACTTTGCAAAAGCCTTCGACAAGTGTGACCATGGCGTAATAGCGCACAAAATGCGCGCTAAAGGAATAACAGGAAAAGTCGGTCGATGGATCTATAATTTCCTCACTAACAGAACACAGAGAGTAGTCGTCAACAGAGTAAAGTCCGAGGCAGCTACGGTGAAAAGCTCTGTTCCACAAGGCACAGTACTAGCTCCCATCTTGTTCCTCATCCTCATATCTGACATAGACAAGGATGTCACCCACAGCACCGTGTCTTCCTTTGCAGATGACACCCGAATCTGCATGACAGTGTCTTCCATTGCAGACACTGCAAGGCTCCAGGCGGACATCAACCAAATCTTTCAGTGGGCTGCAGAAAACAATATGAAGTTCAACGATGAGAAATTTCAATTACTCAGATATGGTAAACATGAGGAAATTAAATCTTCATCAGAGTACAAAACAAATTCTGGCCACGAAATAGAGCGAAACACCAACGTCAAAGACCTGGGAGTGATTATGTCGGAGGATCTCACCTTCAAGGACCATAACATTGTATCAATCGCATCTGCTAGAAAAATGACAGGATGGATAATGAGAACCTTCAAAACTAGGGAGGCAAACCCATGATGACACTCTTCAGGTCACTTGTTCTATCTAGGCTGGAATATTGCTGCACTCTAACAGCACCTTTCAAGGCAGGTGAAATTGCCGACCTAGAAAATGTACAGAGAACTTTCAAGGCGCGCATAACGGAGATAAAACACCTCAATTACTGGGAGCGCTAGAGGTTTCTAAACCTGTATTCCCTGGAACGCAGGAGGGAGAGATACATGATTATATACACCTGGAAAGTCCTAGAGGGACTAGTACCGAACTTGCACACGAAAATCACTCACTACGAAAGCAAAAGACTTGGCAGACGATGCACCATCCCCCCAATGAAAAGCAGGGGTGTCACTAGCACGTTAAGAGACCATACAATAAGTGTCAGGGGCCCGAGACTGTTCAACTGCCTCCCAGCACACATAAGGGGGATTACCAACAGACCCCTGGCAGTCTTCAAGCTGGCACTGGACAAGCACCTAAAGTCAGTTCCTGATCAGCCGGGCTGTGGCTCGTACGTTGGTTTGCGTGCAGCCAGCAGCAACAGCCTGGTTGATCAGGCGCTGATCCACCAGGAGGCCTGGTCACAGACCGGGCCGCGGGGGCGTTGACCCCCGAAACTCTCTCCAGGTAAACTCCAGGTAAACTCCAGTGATCCAATAGTTGAGACAGACAGGAGCGACCTGTTCTAAACCCATGTTGCCCTGGGTTGTGTAACTGATGGGTTTCTAGATGGGTGGTGATCTTGCTTCTTAGGACCCTTTCAAAGATTTTTATGATATGGGATGTTAGTGCTATTGGTCTGTAGTTCTTTGCTGTTGTTTTACTGCCCCCTTTGTGGAGTGGGGCTATGTCTGTTGTTTTTAGTAACTGTGGGACAACCCCCGTGTCCATGCTCCCTCTCCATAGGATGGAAAAGGCTCGTGATAGGGGCTTCTTGCAGTTCTTGATGAACACAGAGTTCCATGAGTCTGGCCCTGGGGCAGAGTGCATGGGCATGTCATTTATCGCCTGTTCGAAGTCATTTGGCGTCAGGATAACATCGGATAGGCTTGTGTTAATCAAATTTTGTGGCTCTCTCATAAAAAATTCATTTTGATCTTCGACTCTCAGTCTGGTTAGCGGCTTGCTAAAAACTGAGTCATATTGGGACTTAAGTAGCTCACTCATTTCCTTGCTGTCATCTGTGTAGGACCCTTCTTGTTTAAGTAGGAATACAGAGACAGACAGTATAATAACCTATGTGACATGTCAAGATATCTTATTAATGAAAATAAGATACCAGATATACTAAGCAAATTTCCTAAATTTCCTAAATTTGCTTGTAACAGATAAGTGAACTATACATATGTAGATATAAATCCATATGTATTCCTGTTAACCCTTTGGGGCCTAGTTCCTAGGCCTTTTGTGTATCCATATGCTCTCGCGCTACCGTCCACATGATGGATATGGGGGTGCACAATAAACTAGCCACTTCGGTGGCAAAATCTAATCTAAAAGTCTCCACCACATTTTCCCAGGTCTAGAATGTGTAGACATGAAAAAAAGACATGAAAAAAATAATAATAATTGAACTTTTCGTGTCAGAGGAAAGAAAGTCTCCCTGAAAACATTGAGTATACATAGTGTATAGTGCATACTACAGTGGCTCCCTAGTATATTGATGATAAAGGCTAAAGTGTCATTTGAAAACAGGTGAATTTGTAAATGAAGTGATAAGCCTATAGAGGCAGGTGCCAGATGTCGCCAGAAACTTACCACAGGTCAGCTGTTTTTAATAATCTTCCTGGCTTGCTAGTGTACTCGCATATAATCTAGTGATACCAGTGAATAGCAGAATACAGTGTTGTAGTAGCAACTAACCAGTATTATAATGGTACTTAGTGGAGTGGAGTGACTTTCATTAGTTTCTTTTTTCTTGTAATACCAGACATATACTGTGAATTTCATATAACCTGTAGTTACCAGCGGTCGCAATATACACAACGAGAAGCAATTATTACTCCAGAAATAGCGTCCTTCCTCCACAATTTGCACCAGTCAACTATAGTGATAATATAGCATTTATTGTGGTGGAGACGGAAAAAAAATAGAAAAGCTAGATACAGCGATTGATAAACAAGGGTGGAGGTCGACCGTTCGTCAATGTAGGAGTTGCCAGCAGTCACCGGCTCTTCAACACGCAAGTTATACTTTTGTATCAATCAAATCACATATTACTCGGGTAGATAATTTCCAGTAGATCCTTCATGTGTTAGCTCAAATCACCGACCAGTATGGTTTAAATAAGTGACCCACTGATCAGATCAGATCGACTGGTCTGAACCCTTGACTGGTCCAAACCCTTGACTGGTCCGAACCCTTGACTGGCTTCAAACGGTTTCGTTGGACAATAAAGCAGACTGTAAACGGATGGGGTTGTAGGCGCCCTTATAAACACAAACATTAAATATATACCAGGAACGTGCATGGTAAGCGGTCCAATATACAAAAACAGTTAGAAACAGAAATACAAATAGCTAGAGCTTCATTTAAGGAGGTTATTAATAGAATATTCAAGAGGTTGCTAGTAGAATTGCAGTAAATCAACCATTCAAATCATTATGAAGCTGTGTGTAGTCTGTGGTCAGTCAAACAAACGGGCTTCCACATGCATAAATTGTCATTTTTGTGGAAATTGGTGTCATGCCCCTTGTGCAGATATCCAAGAACTAGCTACAAGCAGTATTAAAACAGGGAAGTGTTTTTGGGTATGCCCAAATGAGATAAATCTGTGGACTAAAATCACAAGGGAATTAAATGAGGTCAACATCAAAGCTGCTTTCATAGAAAACCTGGAAGCTTTCTACAACAGATGGGAACATAAAAAGTCTGGGCTGAATGGTACTGCCCTTGATACTGGCCATGTAGTCTGAAACTGTATGACTGGAGATGATGTCCTGGTAGTCAGTAAATTTGGGGCTGATAGTGCTGTCCTGGGAGACAGTAATGGTGAAGCTGGAGGTGCTGTCCTGGGAGACAGTAATGGTGAAGCTGGAGGTGCTGTCCTGGGAGACAGTAATGGTGAAGCTGGAGATGCTGTCCTGGGAGACAGTAATGGTGAAGCTGGAGATGCTGTCCTGGGAGACAGTAATGGTGAAGCTGGAGATTTTGTCCAGGTAGTCGGGAATTATACGCAGGAAGGAATACATATAAATGACCTCATAGGGGACAGGAGCCATAGTAGGGAAACAAGTGTAGTCAAAGATAAGATAAAACCAATATTGCAAACTAGAAATACCGCAGGAAATAGCAAACAAGAGGACTCAACTAGCAATAGTGAGGATATATTACCAAAAACAACTGGTGGGAGCTCCATTGTTGGTGCTAGGGAGGATAGAAGTAAGACAGGGAAACATGCACCAACAGGGAATACAGTCACAGAAACCCAAGGCAAACGGAAACCAAGCCTGTGCACATACTATGCACTTGGTATCTGCTGGCATGGGAAATCTGGAAAAACAGATGGGACGTGCAACTATGACCACCCTAGAAAATGCCATGCCCATATGACAACAGGAAAATGTAAACTCCCTTTCTGTAAGCTCTTTCACCCTGAACTGTGTACCTCTTCAGTACAGGAAAGACTGTGCTATAACTTAAATTGCCAGGCATACCATCTAAAGGGGACAAAAAGATACAAAACATCCAGGCCATGGGAAAACCTGGGTAGCCACAGCCACTCAAGAGGGAGAGGTTTTTTAGTGCCAGGAAGGAAAAAAAATGGCAGGAAATGGCAGAAATCGTACACCAAATCCAGTCATTCCTGGAGTGGAACCACAGTCGATGGCCTCCACTCCAAACCAACAGATACAGATACTAATGCCGGAAAAAAAATCCCCCCCCCAGTACCAACAATACCACCAGTCCGATAACATTCTTCTTTGCAAATATACAGGGTCTAAAGCCAGCAACAAACAACAAAATACCTTTCATCCGTGGACTGCTTGCAGAGGCAAAGGCAATGTTCGTGGCTTTCACTGAGACCCACATAAAGGATCACTTGGACAACGAAATATGGATCCCAGGTTACAACCTATACAGATGTGAGAGTGAACAGGCAAAAGGGGGGGGAGGGTTGGCCTGTACATTGCAGAGTCACTTGTTTGCACAGAACTGCTAAATGCCTCAAATGATGTAGTGGAAGTTTTAGCAGTAAAGGTCGAGAACCAAAACCTAGTCATTGTGGTAGTCTACAAGCCTCCGGATGCAACATCCCAGCAATTCCAGGAACAGCTGTTAAAAATTGACCACTGTCTGCAAAATCTTCCAGCTCCTGCACCCAACATCTTGCTCCTGGGGGATTTCAACTTAAGGCACCTAAAATGGAGGAATATAGCAAATAATATTGTTGCAGTAATAACACCAGGAGGCAGCTCTGATGAAAACTCACACTCACGCGAGCTTTTAAATCTCTGCACAAAATTCAATTTAAACCAGCAAATAATAGAGCCTACTAGACTGGAGAATACACTAGACCTCATCTTCACTAACAATGATGATCTGATAAGAAATGTCACCATATCAAAAACAATATACTCAGATCACAACATAATTGAGGTTCAGTCATGTATGCGCGGAGCCCCAGACCGACATAATGAGATTAGTCACGAGGGAGCATTCACCAAATTCAACTTCAATAACAAAAACATAAAGTGGGACCAAGTAAACCAAGTCCTAACCGATATAAGCTGGGAAGTTATACTAAGCAACACAGACCCCAACTTATGCCTAGAACAGATTAACTCGGTGGCACTCGATGTATGCACAAGGCTTATTCCTCTAAGAAAAAGGAGGAGTAGATGTAAAACAGAAAGAGACAGGCGCTCCCTTTACAGGCGACGGAAAAGAATAACAGAGCGGCTAAAAGAGGTCAATATATCTGAAATGCGTAGAGAGACACTGGTCAGAGAAATAGCAAGCATCGAACTTAAGCTAAAAGAATCCTTTAGGAGTCAGGAATCGCGGGAAGAACTAAAAGCCATAAATGAAATCGAAAGAAACCCAAAGTATTTCTTCTCCTATGCCAAATCAAAATCGAGAACAATGTCCAGTATTGGGCCCCTACTTAAACAAGATGGGTCCTACACAGATGACAGCAAGGAAGTGAGTGAGCTACTCAAGTCCCAATATGACTCAGTTTTTAGCAAGCCGCTAACCAGACTGAGAGTCGAAGATCAAAATGAATTTTTTATGAGAGAGCCACAAAATTTGATTAACACAAGCCTATCCGATGTTATCCTGACGCCAAATGACTTCGAACAGGCGATAAATGACATGCCCATGCACTCTGCCCCAGGGCCAGACTCATGGAACTCTGTGTTCATCAAGAACTGCAAGAAGCCCCTATCACGAGCCTTTTCCATCCTATGGAGAGGGAGCATGGACACAGGGGTCGTCCCACAGTTACTAAAAACAACAGACATAGCCCCACTCCACAAAGGGGGCAGTAAAGCAACAGCAAAGAACTACAGACCAATAGCACTAACATCCCATATCATAAAAATCTTTGAAAGGGTCCTAAGAAGCAAGATCACCACCCATCTAGAAACCCATCAGTTACACAACCCAGGGCAACATGGGTTTAGAACAGGTCGCTCCTGTCTGTCTCAACTATTGGATCACTACGACAAGATCCTAAATGCACTAGAAGACAAAAAGAATGCAGATGTAATATATACAGACTTTGCAAAAGCCTTCGACAAGTGTGACCATGGCGTAATAGCGCACAAAATGCGTGCTAAAGGAATAACAGCAAAAGTCGGTCGATGGATCTATAATTTCCTCACTAACAGAACACAGAGAGTAGTCGTCAACAGAGTAAAGTCCGAGGCAGCTACGGTGAAAAGCTCTGTTCCACAAGGCACAATACTCGCTCCCATCTTGTTCCTCATCCTCATATCCGACATAGACAAGGATGTCAGCCAAAGCACCGTGTCTTCCTTTGCAGATGACACCCGAATCTGCATGACAGTGTCTTCCATTGCAGACACTGCAAAGCTCCAGGCAGACATCAACCAAATCTTTCAGTGGGCTGCAGAAAACAATATGAAGTTCAACGATGAGAAATTTCAATTACTCAGATATGGTAAACATGAGGAAATTAAATCTTCATCAGAGTACAAAACAAATTGTGGCCACAAAATAGAGCGAAACACCAACGTCAAAGACCTAGGAGTGATCATGTCGGAGGATCTCACCTTCAAGGACCATAACATTGTATCAATCGCATCTGCTAGAAAAATGACAGGATGGATAATGAGAACCTTCAAAACTAGGGAGGCCAAGCCCATGATGACACTCTTCAGGTCACTTGTTCTATCTAGGCTGGAATATTGCTGCACACTAACAGCACCTTTCAAGGCAGGTGAAATTGCCGACCTAGAAAATGTACAGAGAACTTTCACGGTGCGCATAACGGAGATAAAACACCTCAATTGTTGGGAGCGCTTAAGGTTCCTAAACCTGTATTCCCTGGAACGCAGGAGGGAGAGATACATGATTATATACACCTGGAAAATCCTAGAGGGACTAGTACCGAACTTGCACACGAAAATCACTCACTACGAAAGCAAAAGACTTGGCAGACGATGCACCATCCCCCCAATGAAAAGCAGGGGTGTCACTAGCACGTTAAGAGACCATACAATAAGTGTCAGGGGCCCGAGACTGTTCAACTGCCTCCCAGCACACATAAGGGGGATTACCAACAGACCCCTGGCAGTCTTCAAGCTGGCACTGGACAAGCACCTAAAGTCAGTTCCTGATCAGCCGGGCTGTGGCTCGTACGTTGGTTTGCGTGCAGCCAGCAGCAACAGCCTGGTTGATCAGGCTCTGATCCACCAGGAGGCCTGGTCACAGACCGGGCCGCGGGGGCGTTGACCCCCGGAACTCTCTCCAGGTAAACTCCAGGTAAACATGCTGTTCATGGCACCTGTTATTCCAATGGTGTCTGATCTTAGAAGAAAGCACCGGCATCTCAAAGACCTGTGCCTTGCCGCTCAAACTTGAGGCTGCCAGTTCTCCCTAGCTAATATATCCTAGTGTTTGCCTATGTTAAAGGCCTATTCCTACCTATGTTAAGGTCTTAGGTCTACATAATTAATATCTACAGTTGCCTCAACAATCCTAATAATAGTTACTAACAGTATAAATGACCTACACCTTCCTTGAAGGTTAAATCTATAAATTAAGATGTACCTTCCAACCACCTCCACTAACCCGGCTGTGTGCATTTGTTTTGGGTAGAGGACTTAGGATGGAATTTGTTCCCACAACTGTAGTGACACCGCTGTAGTGATCGTGATACTACTGTAGTGATGGTGACACCTCTGTACTGATGGTGACACCACTGCAGTGGTCACAGCACTGTACAGGTGGTGCACCTCTGTAGTGATGGTTATACCACTGTAGCAATGCTGACACTGCTGTAGTGATCAGAACACTGTACTCATGGTAGCACCTTTGTAGTGACATCATGTAGTGATGATGAGACCTGTACTGATAGTGATATTCCACTTCAGTGATGGTGAAACACCACTCTAATGATAGTGACACACCACTGCAGTGAATGTGACTTCAATGTATTGATGGTGGTATACAGCAGAAATAGTGACACAGTAGTGATGGTACAATGAACTAGAGTGTCAACACAACACCACAATCCACCACAGTCACCTCTGTGATGTCACTGTGGTTGACTGCTGCTCTCACCACATCTAGGCCACTTACCACCTTACCAAAGACACCAGACCACTTGAGACCACTTGTGTGGTCCCTGGTGATGATGCAGAACTGTGAACTCTTGTTACTGCACGGGTCATACCGTGACCACACAGCACCAGCACTGCCTGACTTCTGGTACCGGTGATCAAGCTGGTGAGGCAGCAGTGGTGCGCCTCCCTCACCATTATTATACTGGTAGTCTCCACCCCCCACAAACTCTCCTGGCTGACCCTTGTTCCATACCCACAACAGTTTAGTGTTGAGGTAAGAAGAGCCTGACTGCTTCTGTTGTCCAGTACACAGCAGTTTAGTGTTGAGGTAGGAGGCAGGTTGGTGCTGTCCAGTACACAACAATACAAACTGTCTGGCCATCATGGTGTCAGTATCCAGCTGGATGTGGAGTCTTCGTCTGGGTGATCCAGGCCAGGCCAGGTCAAGAAATACCAGAGTGGAGGACGTCTCCAGTGCCTCCATCACCTCCGTCACCTTCGCAAATAAACAAACATCATCACTAACTATAATGTTAACACTTTACCTCTTATAAATATTGAATTATAATTATCTTTTATTAAAATATTATTGCTTTGTTGTTATTATTATTATCATTGCCTATCATTGTTGCATTAAATTCTCTGTAGTTTATTAAAATAGTTTTCTTTTATTTTTATTATTAACTATTATAAATATAAAGAGATAATGATAACACTATGCAATACAATTTTTGTTCCTGGCAAGTAAGTGTTATTTTCCAACTTCTTTTATTGCAAAACAATAGAAAATCCCCATTATTCCTTTTAGACTTTGCTTTTATGGCTATAGGTTGAGTTTTTGACAAAAAAGGCTAAATTTCAATAGTTATTAGTTTTGGATGTAAAACAAAAACATAAATAAAATTTACATATATAAAATAAAATTTACATAAATTTTATTTTAAACTTTCTGAAACATATTTACAAAGTTAAAAATAAGCGATCGACACCATGCCCAGCCCTTCTAGGGCAGGGTAGGTGCCTGAGCCCGAGCTTACAGCTCACAAGACTGTCATTCCCATTTGCCCCCTTGGGGCGGGGATGGCAGACCAGAGAGGCCTAGCTTGTGGCTAGGCCTGGGGACAGTTGGTCCCAAAGATGAGGAGGTACTTGTGCCTCCTCCCATGGGAGACTTAGGTCTCAGACACTCCCTAGAGAGGGAGTCAAAGCCGGGCCACCACTTGGAAAAGGCCCGGGCCGGGAGAATACCGGCTAATCTTTAATAATAATAATAAAAATAAGCAATTTTTCTAGATTTGTGAGTATGCAACAAATCACTTTCCCGTTTAAGCCCCCAAATGTAGTATCCCATTATGTTTTCATTACAGGAGCCCTGATATCTCTGTTCAAAGTCCATTATATCTTGGTGGAAGTGCTCCCCTTGCTCCTATGAGTATGCTCCCATATTCTCCTTGAAATTGGCAAGATGAACATCAAGGATATGGACCTTAAGAGACATCCTACAGCCCATATAACTATAGCTTTTAATCAAGGTCTCAAGTTCCACATAATTGTCAGCCTTGTTGTTGCCCAGAAAGCCACGTGCTACAGCAACAAAAATCTCCCAAGCTTCCTTTTCCTTCTCTGTGAGCTTCTTTGCAAATTCTGAGCAATCCATAATTTTCCTGACTTGTGGTCCAGTGAAGATGCCAGCCTTCACCTTTGCCTCTGATAGCTTGGGAAAGAAGTCCCAAACTGTTTCATTAGCACTAGTTGGATGTGTGATGGGGGGAACAGAACCTTTTGAGGGCCCACACATGGTTTAAGTTTGATATTATGTCTTCCTACTAAGAACTTGATCCTTTGAGGCCAGTGCTTCCTCTGATAATGTGCTTCTCTGTCTCTACTATCCCAGTGACAGAAATAACAAGGGAACTTGGTAAACCTCCTTGGAGTCACATCAAAAATACTATTACAGTAGGACCCCGCTTTATGGCTTTCCACTAATACGATCATTTCAAATTATGACTAAAACTCTATACGGCTCCCCCCCTCCTGACTTTCTAATATGGTCATCGTGCCCCGCCCAGTTTGTTTACATTCTGTGTGAGATCTGTAAGCACTACATCTCTCCATTATGTCTGTAAACTCCAAAATTTCAAGTGTTTTTAAAAGTTATTTCATACTTTATATATACTCTGATAATTATACTTATATATACCTGTACCTAAATCAACTTACACACTGTGCTGATGTGCAGGTACACATTAAAATCAGTGTGTCTTATGTCTCGAGGTTCCATATTAGTAATGATGATAATCACCAAGTCTCATTAAATGTCATATATTACGTTAATATACATATTTTCATTAATCCATCTATGATATTTTTTTCAAAATTATATAATAAACACAATACATAACATATAAAGATGATAAATACACCTCACAGTAGAATAAACAAACAAATATGAGATGTGGTAGCCAGACGACTTGTATGAGTGACGCCATATTAGTAATGACAATAATAATGAAGATTGAGACACTTATGCAACATATGGGAATCTTTATTCAGGAAACGTTTCGCCACACAGTGGCTTCATCAGTCCAATACAAAGCAGAAGGTGTAAGGAGAGGAGGAGTTTGAGGTAATCAGTCCCTCAGCCTGGAGTCGATGTGTTCAGTCCATAATCTTGTAGAATGTACAGCATAGGGCCGTAGACGTGGCTTATATACTGTAGTCAGGTGAGGCGAAGCAGGAGGAGGCGGGATCATAGTGGTACCATCCACTAGTCGTGGTAGGACTTCGTCCAAAGGTTGGACAAGTGTTGAAGAATACTTCGTAACAAAATCCCATGATACTGCAGTGTCTGACAGTTGTGATGAATGGTTTGAAAAACCAACAAGTTGAAGATTGAGACACTTATGCAACATATGAGAATCTTTATTCAGGAAACGTTTCGCCACACAGTGGCTTCATCAGTCCAATACATCTTTTCCAATACCTCATTCCAAGTATCTACCTCCACAACCACGACCATCAAGGACATTACCAATAATAGACAGGACAAGCTTCCATCCTCTGCAGGGGTATACATAATCCCTTGTAATGACTGCAGCAAATTATACATGGGCGAAACATCAAGAGACCTCCAAACACGTATTTCAGAACACCAATACGCAAGCAGGTTTGACGATCCAAGGAATGCCTGTGTACAACACCGTAATTCATACAACCATTTAATAAACTACATAAACTCAAGACTTATCGACAGAGAAGACAACACTCAATACAGAAGAATCCTGGAATCATTGCTTATCTCTACATCCAACAACTTCAATCAGAACAATGGCTTCTATAACACAGCTGAACCACTTGCCAAGAAACTTCTTCATCGCTATCCCACCTAAGAGCATAGGAATGGAGGAACACTGCAGAAGGTCTGCTCACAAACTTATTCAATCTCCCTTCCAAGCTACCCAAGATTTTAGACTCTATAACCCCACTCGGTAGATCATCAGATGCAGCATTCTCCACCTGACCACAGCATTCTGAACCTGACTATAAATACTCACGTACCTTCCACCCCCAGCGTAGCAGACCACACTTCACGATGCACTTCTCGAACAGGGTAAAGATCAAACCAGAGAGTGGGACAGTCAATGACTCGTCCAAGCTAGCACTTGCAGCTGTCGTCAGTGGCAGCCTGCAAGTCAAGTTTAATGCGATTCTGTCACTCAGAGGCCTTCGTTCTCATCTGTACTGACGACACCGAGGCTGAAAAACTCATTACCACCAATGCTACAACCACTCTACGAGATCAGGGATTTATTGTCTTGACTTCCCCAGCTCTGAGGGCCAGGAGAACTGTGTTCCTCAAGAGACTCGACAGGCTCATCACTGCCCAGGATACCGAAGAAATCAATTCGTCCATTGAAGCACAGAACCCTTAGGCCAAGGTGGAATTCATTACCAAACTACCCAATGCCTCCTCCATGCTGAAGGTCACCTTCAGTGACGTCAACATGGCAGCCAGAGCTCTTGCTGAGGGACTGGCTATTCACTACTTCCACATCAATCCAGCCTTCATCGAAGCAGAAAAATTCCATCAAATTCCACAGGGTTCCAACTGTTACTCATACCTACATACCACCAAAGACTGCCCTGCCAAGAATAAGAAGTTCTGCTCCACCTGCGGCCAAGAAGGCCATGACTTCAAGACGTGCACTACTGACTCTCCACCTAAATGCTTGAACTGCAAGAATGATCACCATACTCTTGCTGCCAAGTGCCCAACCAGACGAGATATACTTAAGGAACAACTCCAACAACAACAAAAAAAAACCCACTGCACAAGCAACTACATATGCTGCTATTACCAAGCTTCAAGCAGATACTACCAAGATTCTTCAAGCCACACAAGCTGCATCTACCACTTCTTCGCCAGCTCTTGCTGGCGACTCCACCAAGATTCTTTACTGCATCATGTATGCTCATGTGCAGAATGTAGCTGAACCTGGTTCCTTCAACACCACCATCAACGAACTCTTCAAGCTTAACAATATGCCTGGTTTCACATTCCCTGCATCTCCACCTTCCACAGAGATCATAAAATCCACTGCAAATGTCTTCAACATTACCGCTGCTCCACCGCTACCACACCTTCCTCTCGACACAGAGATGGACCAATCAGAGACCACTGAGACGCCGACCGATTCCACCAATGAGAGTCCACCAGTACCTGCTTCCACCTCCGTCACAACGGACCAATCAGACGCCTCACCTCAAACGTCTCAGCCACCAGCCAAGAAGGTTAAAACACAAGAGCCTTGGGATTCATCCCTACGTACTACCGCCACTCCATCAAAAGAAGTCCATTGCTTGCCTGGTGTATACTTCTACACAACCAACCAGAATGAGAACGCAATGTACACTCCAGAAATTATTCAACGCCTCCACAACGGGACAGTCAAGTTCACCTGCGACTCAACTCGATCATTCACCACTGAATCCCTGATCAACCTACTCTCAAAAAGTCACCGCTTTGTGGCACTCGACTACACCACAAGGAAGAAATTCAGGACTCTCCAGAATGGAGCTGCTGAAGACGGTACCCTCATATAGCAGGACTGTCAATGATCAATCATCGTGAAGGCAAGTTTCCCCAGCACTTTGCTGCCTGCTAAAGCTGGGGTGTGGCTCCAAAAAGAACCCTGTAATTGCTGCCTCTGCCCTCCTATGCTGCTGAAGATGCTAAACGAGAAGATACTTCCCACTTGGGGAGTCACTGTGGCTAAAGCTCCCGCTTCACACACGGAGGGCCCGGGTTCGATTCCCGGCGGGTGGAAACATTTCGACATGTTTCCTAACACTATTGTCCTGTTCACCTAGCAGCGAATAGGTACCTGGGTGTTAGTCGACTGGTGTGAGTCGCATCCTGGGGGAGAAGATTGAGGACCCCAATGGAAATAAGTTAGACAGTCCTCGATGACGCACTGACTTTCTTGGGTTATCCTGGGTGGCTAACCCTCCGGGGTTAAAAATCCGAAAGAAATCTTATCTTATCTTATCTTACCCTCCAACCGGAGGGCCCCAAGAAACAATACAGAAGAAAGAAGAAGAAGAAGAACGACACCCCCTGCCCAGGAGGCCACCGCCGGGTCGCCATCTGGAGAAGACCCGGGCCGGAAGTACCGGCAAACCTACAACAACATCCCCAGGCAGATCTGTTTGTGACTTGAAAAAGCCCACTGTGTGGGCGAAACGTTGTCAATAAAGGATCACATTATACTGCATATGTGTTTATATTTCAAAATTTGCTGATGACACCAAAATAGGCCGTCCAGTTCATTCTAATGAGGACATTAAAGCACTCCAGGATGATCTGAATAAACTCATGCAGTGGTCGAAGAAGTGGCAGATGCAGTTTAATATACACAAATGCAAAGTTCTAAATGCTGGACAGGAAAATAGCCATGCCACATATAAACTAAATAATGTATATCTTAATATTATGGACTGTGAAAAGGATTTAGGAGTTCTGGTTAGTCGTAATCTAAAACCATGGAAACAGTGTATTAGTGTTTGCAATAAAGCTAACAGAATCCTTGGCTTCATAGCAAGAAGTATAACTAATAGAAGTCCAAGTCCTCAGGTTGTTCTTCAACTCTATATATTTTTGGTTAGGCCTCATTTGGATTATGCTGCACAGTTTTGGTCACCGTATTACAGAATGGATATAAATGCACTGGGAAACGTACAAAGGAAGATGACAAAGTTGATCCCATGTATCAGAAATCTTCCATATGAGGAAAGACTGAGGGCCCTGAATCAGACACTACCCTACCTTCCTCCTGACAAACATTAGTAAACCACCACTTGAATACAACAAAGTCTCATTTAGACTCCATGACGAGGCCTCAGTAAGGAAGTTCACAGCTGACCTAGAGACTGTTGATTGGCCTACAGAATTCTCCAAGGCCAATGGTATTGATGACTGGACAGACATCTTTCTTAACAAATTACTTAGACTATACAACAAACATTGTCCTATAAAAACAAAACAGATCACAAACAAACGGCTTGGTTGCCCATGGCTAACCAGCACCATACTGAAATCCATTGACAAGAAACACCAATATGAAAAGCAATATAGACAGGGCTTAATACACAAAGATACTCTTAAACACTATTCATCAGCTCTCACCAAAGTAATAAAAAAAGCCAAACAACTATACTACTCCAGTAGATTCACAGACACTAGAGGAGATATAAAAAAGACCTGGAAAACACTCTCTCAGATTCTAGGGACCCACAAACTGAGAGAAACCAAGAATATTGTCCTAACTAAACCTAATGAAACACCACTACATCCCACTGACACAGCTAACAAGATAAACGACTTCTTCTCAAACATAGGATCTAATCTCGCCAGTAAAATCCCACATACCAATGCCCATGCCGGGGACTACCTAGATGGAAATTTCCCTAATTCCTTCTATCTTGCACCAACTGAGCCCACGGAAGTCATTGAGATCATAAAGTCACTTAAAAATAACTCGGAGAATCTGTCTCATGTCCCACCATTACTGTACAAGCGAGCAGCCCATGTCCTTTCGCATGCTATTTCATTACTTTTTAACAAGTCAATAGAGACTAGCACCTTCCCGAAACTACTCAAGATGGCAAGGGTTACACCAATACATAAAGGTGGTGACCCTACAGACTTAAACAACTATAGGCCAATATCTAACTTACCATTGCTATCCAAAATCTTTGAGAAACTCGTGCACAGGAGACTGTATTCATTTATAACGGCTCAAAACATACTCAACCCCTGCCAGTTTGGATTCAGGAAAAATAAAAGCACTAATGATGCAATCATAAAAATGCTAGATCTGCTTCACACAGCATTGGAAAATAAGGAATATCCACTAGGAATTTTTATTGACCTAAGAAAAGCTTTTGACACAGTAAACCACGAAATCCTACTCCACAAACTTGACCACTACGGTATAAGAGGCCATGCGCTTGCTTATTTCAAATCTTACATTACTAATAGGTATCAGTACGTCACCATTAAAGACACAGCATCAGCAACACGGCCACTTGATACTGGAGTTCTGCAGGGAAGTGTCCTTGGTCCCCTGCTCTTCCTCATATACATCAATGACCTTCCAAACGTATCCCAACACCTGAAACCCATTCTCTTTGCTGATGACACGACTTATGTCATCTCTCACCCTAATCTTGCCACCCTCAACACCATTGTGAATGAGGAGCTGATTAAAATATCGACTTGGATGACAGCCAATAAACTTACGCTTAACACTGACAAAACTTACTATATTATGTTTGGTAGCAGAGCAGGAGATGCACAAATTAACATTAAGATTGACAACACTCTAATTACCAGAAATAATGGGGGAAAATTCCTAGGCTTATACCTTGACAACAACCTGAATTTCAGCACCCATATCCAGCATATAGCCAAAAAAGTATCCAAAACGGTTGGGATCCTCTCCAAGATATGATACTACGTGCCGCAAAATGCCCTTCTCACACTATACCACTCACTTATTTATCCATACCTCACCTATGCTATTTGTGCTTGGGGATCAACTGCAGCAACACACCTAAAGCCAATAATAACCCAACAAAAAGCTGCAGTAAGAATAATCACTAAATCCCATCCCTGGCAGCACACCCCCCACTCTTCAAAGATCTAAACTTACTCCCAGTTCAGTACATCCACACTTACTACTGTGCAATCTATATCTACAGGGCCTTAAACTCTAATATCAACCTTGACCTAAAATGCTTTCTTGATAGTTGTGACAGAACCCACAGGCCTAACACCAGAAACAAACATCTCTACGACATTCCCCGTGTCCGACCAAACCTTTACAAAAATTCAATGTATGTCAAAGGCCCTAAAATCTGGAATACCCTACCTGAGAATTCTAGAACTGCAGACACATTCATCACCTTCAAAACTACCATTAGAAAACATCTTATCTCTCTGATACACCCCGTCAACTAACTACACGAATACCACCTGGTGGTTCACACTTACACTCACTCACTCATTTGACCATAAACAGAAATATTAATCTCAGTCTTAAAATAATGAATCCTGTGATACTCCAATACTGAAACTATGTACTGTGCCAAAACAAAGCATTCACATTGCTAAACTCACAAACTAGTATTTAGTCACTTAGCCATAATACCAACTTACCTCATAATTTGTAATATTTTACAATTAAGAATAAAACTAAGTATGCCCGAAATGCCTAGCCATGCTAAGCGTTCTAGTGGTACACTCTGTAATCACAATTTTACTACATGTAAACCAAACAATAACCAAATTTCTGCAAACTCAGCATTGTAATCCTTATAGAGAATAAACTTTGAATTGAATTGAATTGAATTGAATCTGCACTCTCTAGAAAGGCATAGAATTAGAGGGGATATGACTGAGGTGTATAAATGGAAAACAGGAATTAATAAAAGGGATGCAAATAGCGTGATAAAAATATCTAACATAGAGAGAACTCGCAGCAATGGCTTTAAATTTGAAAAAATCAGATTCAGGAAGGATATAGGAAAGCACTGGCTGAGTGGAACAAACTCCCGAGTACAGTTATTGAGGCTAAAACGTTGTGTAGTTTTAAAAATAAGTTGGATTAATACATGAGTGGGTGTGGGTAGGTTTGAGTTGGACCTGACCAGCTACTAGGTCAGACGTTGGGCTCCTCCCTTAAGTGACGTGTCTGACCTCACTAGGTCAAGGCATTGGCTTAGGTTGGTGGGGAGAATTGGAGCTGCCTCACATAGACCAGTAGGCCTGTTGCAGTGTTCCTTATTTATGTTCTTATGAGGGCAAATATTCTATTAGTGGGATGGATCTGTGAAGGACCTGCCTAGTATGGGCCAACAGACCTGTTGCAGTGTTCCCCCTTTCTTATGTTCTTATAAATATGAGATGTGGTAGCCAGACAAATTGTGCAAGTGATGGCAAGAATAACATTTTCTCTAATCTAACATAAATGTGTTACTGGGGGTAACTGTAGAAAATTATTCCTTTCGTATGTAAGTTTATTCAGGTATACACAAATACAGTTACATAGATTATCATACATAGCAGCATATGTGTAAAGTACCAAGGATAACCCAAAAAAGTCAGAGTGACTTATTTCCATTGCCTTCACTCAGAGCGTCATTTCTTCTAAAAAATGGTGTTACATGAGAATGGGAGTGCTCTTATTTATTTATTCTATCGTATAAATATAGAAACAACTCGTATACAATGTAACTTGTACACAAACCAAACGTGTACACCTGGTTTTTACAAAACTAGTGTTCGCCTGGTTTGTTTACATAACTCTGCGCCTGTCCTCCCTCATGTATTCATTCTCTCTCTCTCATTTATTCATTTTATCTCGTTTACTCACTCCTGACCCTACATTAAGACTACAAATATTTTAAGGTAAGTAATGAGTGAACTGTATATGCATTTTATTGCTCTGGGACGCTTAAATGTCATAGAATATTATGTGTGGGTGGAATGGCCTGGTATGGTAGCCTGGTTGGCTACCATACATACCACCCTTGATTTCTTACAATAAATACTACTCATCTCACCCTAGAATAAGACTACAAATGTTTTAAAGTAATTAATGAGTGAACTGTATATGCATTTTATCGCTCTGGGGTACTTAAATGTCATAGAATATTGTGTAGGTGGGATGGCCTGGCATGGTAAACTGGCTGGCTACCATACATACCACACCTGATTTTTTACAATAAATACTACTTGTCTCACCTTAAATAAAGACTACAAATATTTTAAGGTAAGTAATGAGTGTACTATATGTGTATTTTATTTTTTTATTGTTTTTAATGCCTAATTATATTGCTAACTTAATACATGTTAGTGTAAACTTGTTATCTAGCATTTGTATGAATTTATAAGTGGAAAAGAGGGTGTTCCACTTTACGGCGGTAGCCTGGAACCTAGCCTGCCATATAAGTGGGGCCCTACTGTATTTTGAAGTCTCCAATAACTTCCCAGCCATACTTTTTATAATTCAAAGCTTCCAGTAGAAGTTTGACACTGTTGTAGTCCTCCTTAAGATGGACTGAATGAGCCAAGGGAAGAGATAGATACTTGCAGAACTATAACTTTTAGGCATCTGAAGGAGCTTTCAGTGAAGAGTCTCCACTCGTCTGGATTACATGTAATTCCAATTGCATCAAACTGGCCTGATACATCATTACAGCAGCACAACTTGTCTTTATAAGTGAAGAAGCTTGAGAAATATTGGTGACATTTTCTTTTGGCTTGCCACTTGCACGTTTTCATCCACCGAGTCCTACTCCTTGAGCCTTGAAATCAAAAGTTCAGTATTTGACTTTGTCAAACCAAGATCTCTGATAAGGTCATTCAGGTATGTTTTGTTTGGATAGTAAGGATTCCTCCCAACAGTTACAGCTGTGAGATCATAGTCTTGTTTACTGCATTCTTCATTTTCCGATTTGCTGCTTTCTTCTT
Source organism: Cherax quadricarinatus (assembly GCF_038502225.1). NCBI lineage: Eukaryota > Metazoa > Arthropoda > Malacostraca > Decapoda > Parastacidae > Cherax > Cherax quadricarinatus. The sequence goes on from NW_027195110.1 coordinate 67,193, forward strand.
CTGACGATTGACTTCATTCTGAAGGTGTAGGTACAGGAAGATCTGCACTGTGAAAGTGCTTTCTCTAATTTCTTGACGTGCTTGACCAGGTATGGATTCCAAACTGGTGCTGCATACTCTAGTATGGGCCTGACGTAAATGATGTACAGAGTCTTGAACGATTTCTTACCGAGGTATTGGAAGGCTATCCTTAGGTTTGCCAGACGCCCATACACTGCAGCAGTTATCTGATTGATGTGCGCCTCAGATGTGCTCGGTGTTATACTCACACCAAGATCTTTTTCCTTGAGTAAGGTTTGCAGTCTTTGGCCACCTAGACAATACTGTGTCTGCAGTCTTCTTTGTCCTTCATCGATCTTCATGACTTTGCACTTGGCAGGATTAAATTCAAGGAGCCAGTTGCTGGACCAGGCTAGTAGCCTGTCCAGGTCTCTTTGTCCTGCCTGATCCTCGACCGATTTAATTCTCCTCATTAACTTCACATCATCTGCAAACAAGGACACTTCTGAGTCTATCCCTTCCATTATGTCATTCACATATACCAAAAACAGCACCCACAGGCACCCACTCAGACACCTCATCACATGCCATGACTCGTTGGTGCCTCCCTGTCAGGTATTCTCCGATCCATTGCAGTGCCTTTCCTGTTATGTGTGCCTGATCTTCTAGCTTCTGCACTAATCTCTTGTGAAGAACTGTGTTAAAGGCCTTGTTGCAGACCAAGAAAATGCAGTCTATCCACCTCTCTTTCTATCTTACTTCTGTCACCTTGTCATAAAACTCCAGTAGGTGACACTGGATTTTCCTTCCCTGAAGCCATACTGGTTGTTGATTATACAATTGTTTCTTTCCAGGTGCTCCACCATTCTCCTCCTGATGATCTCCATGACTTTGCATACTATACACATTAGTGACACAGGTCTGTAGTATGTCTCCCTTTTTAAAAATTGGGACTACATTTGCCATCTTCCATACCTCAGGGAGTTGCCCAGTTTCAATGGATGTATTGAAGATCTTTGTTAGTGGCACACACAGCATCTCTGCTCTCTCTCTAAGGACCCATGGAGAGATGTCTGGTCCCACTGCCTTTGAGGTATCAAATTCGCATAGCAGCTTCTTCACCTCGCCCTCGGTTATGTGTACCTCATCCAGCACTTGTTGGTGTACCTCCCTGTTCTGATTTCCTGGAGTCCTGCCGGTTTCCACTGTAAATACTTCTTTAAATTTCATGTTGAGCACCTCACATACCTCTTGGTCATTTCTTGTCAATTCCCCATCATCCTTCCTCAGTCTGATTACCTGGTCCTTGGCTGTTGTTTTCCTCCTGATGTGGCTATGCAACAGCTTCGGGTCAGACTTTACTTTTGATACTATGCCATTTTCATACTGTTGCTGAGTCTTCTTATCTATGCATATTTGTTTGTGGCTCTTCAGCTGATCTCTTTATTTTCCTGGGTCCTTTGTCTTCTGTACCTTTTCCATTCTCTAGTACACCTAGTTTTTGCCTCCCTACACCTTTGGGTGAACCAAGTACTTGATCTGGTTTTCCCACTGTTTCTGTTTCCCTTGGGAACAAACCTCTCCTCTGCCTCCTTGCATTTTGTTGTCGCATAGTCCATCATTTCTTTTACTGGTTTTCCTGCCAGTTCTCTCTCCCACTGAATGTCTTGCAGGAAGTTCCTTATGCCTGTGTAGTGTCCCCTTTTGTAGTTTGGTTTTCCCATCCTATTCCTGCTACTCTCTCCACTTGTAGCTCAGATGCTTATACATTAGTGTGAAGAGTGTTTGTATAGGTGGGTAGGTGCTCTTAAAGGAGAGTGTGGCGAGTGTGGGTGTAGGTGGCTAGGTGTTGTTACAGTAGTGTGTAGTGTGTGTTGATGAATGTGGGTAGGTGCTGGTGCAGGAGTGAGCTGAAAGTGTGGGTGTAGGTGGGTAGGTGCTGTTAAAGAAATGTGGAGAGTGTGTGGATGTAGGTGGGTAGATGCTGGTACAGCACTGAGTGAAGAGTGAGGGTGTTGGTGGATAATTGTTAGTGAAGTAGTCTGTGGAGAGTATTTATGTAGGTGGGCAGATGCTGGTACAGTAGTGTGTAGGTGTAAGTGGATAGGTGCTGGTACAGTAGTGTGGCGAGAGTGTGGGTGTTGGTGGGTAGGTGTTGGTTCTGTAGTGTGTGGAGAGTGTGGGTATTGGTGTGTAGATGCAGGTGTAGTAGTGTGTGGAGAGTGTGGGTGTAGGTGGATAGTTGCTGGTGCAATAGTGACTGGAGAGTGTGGATGTTTGCGTGTAGGTGCTGCTACATTAGTGTCTGTAGAATTAGGTGTATGTGAGTAGGAGGTGGTACAATAGTTTGTGGGTGTAGGTGTGAAGGTGCTGGTTCAGTTGTGTGTGGAGATTATCGGTGTTGGTGGGTAGGTGTTGGTACAGTAGTGTGTGTAGGATTTTTTTTTTTATTTAATACAGTACAGTACATGAAATAAATAAAAGAATATGATATCAGTTCTTTCACAGAAATTCATAATTCCCTTGTTAGAATACATTGGAAATTCAACTGTGTACGTACACAAACTGTTCCCCTCCCCAATGTTATTATATCCCTAGCCTAAGTTATACAATGGAACACAAGATTTCACATATATCTACAAAATTCATACCATGTACATTATCAGATTATGTGCAAAGAACCCTCAGACCTACCATATGCATTAGTGCCTCACTTTTCATGTTATTTATGTTTTCCAAACGCTCATTGTAGATAAACAGGCACATATATAACAAGATATCAATCACAACTTTAAGTAATGATTCCACCAACCAATTTACTGTCTCTCAACAATGATACATCTTAACAGCACAGCGCTGTCCATAATTACGTTACCAACTCACCCACGCCTGTAAGTGAATAAAAAAGAATCCAAAACCAAACACAGTACCACTCAGTATGCCTGTACTCCTGCCTGCTTATACGAAAAAAAACCCTTGTCGACCTGTAAAATGTACACAATACGAGTCTCACAATTATGACACTGATATATTATATACATACTAAAGTATGCATACACATGTGATTACAAGATTAAAAGTGTATGTACTCATTTACCTTACATCCAACACAGCTCCATTCACAACTCACGCTGATACACTTAGCATTCAATCTAAGCATTCATTGTGTAACATAGACAGATCCGTGCTCACTCTAACTACCCCGTTGGGTTTAAGTGTGCACCATCTTATGTCGATCATTCACAATTGGCACTCTTTACATATGCAAATTAGAAAACACTTGAGAAAACATTACCTACATGACACTAATATGAAACTACAAATACATATTTGAAACATTCACCTTAACAGGTACTACACTTGCCATATATGATAAGCTATTGTCACGCTCAGACATTTGAAATATACAAATCCAAAAAAATAAAAAATAAAATTTTAAAGGTCAGGTCATATATTATCCTAGTTACACACACACACACACACACACACAAAAAAAATATTACCAATGAAGCACCTTGTAAGTATTATATGATTAATACACCATACCCTGTCACCCATTTCCTGGGTCTGATCATACATGCCCTCACATATTTGTAATGCTTGCGCATACATCAAAGTATATTCCCGCATAACAATGCACATATTACTTACACTCACACATCTGCATATGTATGTCAATATTTGTGTCCATCACTATCCTTATTATACCAAAGTATAACACAATATAATACAATGATGACTTGTAGTAAGCATTGAACTATTCTTCACCTCACACACTCTTCCTTCATACTATCCTATATTCATGCATACTCCACATTTACTTACCCAATCACCACCACACACCACTGAAAGGGAAGCTAGCCCATTACATCCCATTAACCTACAAATTTCATAAGTCACGCAGCCAAAAATCCTGGTAACTCTCCGTAAACTCTGTGTTCCATCCCCTTCCCCTATTGCGACACTTAGTTCTGTAAAAAGTAGCTGCTAGCACTTCAATCCTTTCACCCTCACCTACTTCTCTCATTGCCCATGAAGTGTACACAAAATCAGTCACTATATATGCCACCGTATTTTTAACCTGCACACCCACCCCATTAATGTCTAAACTTAACACACTAACACCTGCAACCCCCCCATAAAACGAATAACCCACCCTAACCATTCCCTGACCCTCCCTATGCATTCACAAAAATACACTACGTGAAAAATGGATTCCAATTCACCACACACTCGACATTCCCCTCCTTCCCGGAGCTTGTGATTGAATACATCACCTCGCGTACCCCCAGCCTGATGTGAAACTTCCGGAGACATTCCCATATGTCGCGCCAGGCATACATCGGGTATGCTCCTTCCACAGCCGCTACCTCCACCCCCCCCCCCCACTCTCTCGATTACACGCAGCTTAATTCTATCTGGATCTCTTGCCACCATCAAAATTCACAACATCGCCTCCCCTACTTGTAAATCCTTCCCAGTCCACCACCACTTTATGTCCCCGTGAACTTTCTCAATCCTTCCCCCATTTTCCCCACCCTCTCGTAGAAAACTCTGTTTCACATAAATACTCATGATTCTTTGTTCCAGCGGTATGAGCCCCAGCCCACCATGGCCAATCGGCAGAGTGATTACCCCTCTGCTTAACCATTCACAGCCTGATCCCCAAATAAAACGAAAAACCCTACGCAACAATTTCATAACCTCTAGATGCAATAATGGATACATGGCCACCACATGCCATAATTTACTATATAAAAGCACGTTTGTCATGATTACTCGTTGATGCAACGTTAGATGTGCAGACCTCGAACCTCCAATTCGTTTTAATACACTACAACCTGCACTGAGTTCACCTCACGCGCCATCATTAGCTCACGAGCATACACAATCCCGCATATTTTAAGTTGGTCGGCCACATCCCACCTACCCCTCATACTCCCATTCATTTGATCCCAATTTCCCACTGCCATGAACTTAGTCTTCTTGGCATTAATTCTCATTCCAGTTGCTTCACAAAAATATTTATGATTCCCTCCATCTGCAGTAAGTCAACATCATCTCCTACCAAGACTGTAGTATCATCAACATAACCCACAATGCCAGTCCACCCATCTCTCTCATAACCCCCAATCCCCCCCCCCAAAAAAACTAGCCCACACCGCCCTATAAAAAGGATTCTGAAAACACAAACAATAATTGTGATATGGGACAGCCTTGCCTCAGTCCCCGACCCATCTGAACCGGCTCACCTAACCGACCATTGAACTGCACACGCATAAACGCCCCCTTATATAAAGTCTGAGCCCAAGTGATGATCTCATCCCCAAAACCCTGCCAATGCATGAACTGCCATAATGCACTTCTTTGAACACTATCATATGCAGTGGCCCAATCTAAAGCGAAGATCTCCCCCCCTCCCGCCATCTGTCTCCTTTCTATGAATCCTTGAATCATCCCATGCCCATCGAACATGGGCCTGCCTGGTATCCCATATTGTCCCCTATCGATAACTTTTTCTATTACCTTTTTCAGTCTATTCCCCAATAGCCTCACAAACAACTTGGAATCACCATGCATAAGCGAAATGGCTCTATACACCATAATCGTTGATCGATCCCCTTTTGGCACCAAAACCACCACTGCCGTCTGTTGTAATTCTCCCATAACCCCGTCAATCTTTAAGATGTTAAATAACCAAACTAAAAACACCCTTATCACATCCCAATTCATCACATAAATCATTCAGCAGCCCATCAATACCAGGAGCTTTTCCTAAGCTCGCCCCTGCCAGAGCCTGCCATATCTCACACTGTAATAGGCCATTCCAATGCTTCTCTGTCTTGCATACTAAGCCTACACTGCATATTGTTACCGAATTCCCATATTGCCATATTACTTATCCCAAAGCTAGACATGTAATTCCTTAACCAAGCATCAATTTACCCGCTCATGCACTCTGTCGTCACCAACACTTGACCTTCTCTCCTTGCATGCACTGTTATCCCCATCAACTCCGTGGCTGCCCTCCTCTGCTGCTGTTCCCTTAACACACACGCCGAAGGCTGATCCCCGTAGAGAACCTCCTCCAAACCTCCGACCACATGTGCACCATCAATTGATTATGCAAACCCTTCATACGTTGCTTTAAATCCTCAATTTCCTTCACAGGGTATCATGCACCATCACCCACATAATAATAGTGTAACTGTCCTTCATAATACCCCTGAAGCCCATACAACAGTTGAAACTTTCCCACCCACGCCAAACATAATAATCCTGGATACGTTTCTTAGCCACCATATCCCACCACCTAACCAATTCACCATCCCCAGGAGCCCCCGCTAACAAACCCTCCCCAAAAGACTCAAAAGATTTTCTGTTCTCCTCCCCTTTTAACAATTTAACATTCAATTTCCAATAACTACGACCCCTCTTAGGTAAACCCTCCCACCCTACGTCCACGAGAACCCCTCTATGATCAGAAAACATCTATGACACGCACACTATTAACTACGACGGTGCGCGGCACATACACTCTATCAAGTCGCACCGCATATCCACGACATACAAAGGTATGCTCAACCTCTTCCCCCCCACCACGTCCATTAATCTCACCCCTGCCAATTTGGATTCAGGAAAAATAAAAGCACTAATGATGCAGTCATAAAAATGCTAGATCTGCTTTACACAGCATTGGAAAATAAGGAATATCCACTAGGAATTTTTATTGACCTAAGAAAAGCTTTTGACACAGTAGACCACGACATCCTACTCCACAAACTTGACCATTACGGTATAAGAGGCCATGCGCTTGCTTATTTCAAATCTTACCTTACTAAAAGGTATCAGTATGTCACCATTAAAGACACAGCATCAACAACACGGCCACTTGATACTGGAGTTCCGCAGGGAAGTGTCCTTGGTCCCCTGCTCTTCCTCATATACATCAATGATCTTCCAAACGTATCCCAACACCTAAAACCCATTCTCTTTGCTGACGACACGACTTATGTCATCTCTCACCCTAATCTTGCCACCCTCAACACCATTGTTAACGAGGAGCTGATCAAAATGTCGACTTGGATGACAGCCAATAAACTTACGCTTAACACTGCCAAAACCTACTATATTATGTTTGGTAGCAGAGCAGGAGATGCACAAATTAACATTAAGATCGACAACACTCTAATTACCAGACATAATGAGGGCAAATTCCTAGGCCTATACCTTGACAACAACCTGAATTTCAGCACCCATATCCAACACATAACCAAAAAAGTATCCAAAACGGTTGGGATCCTCTCCAAGAAACGATACTACGTGCCGCAAACTGCCCTTATCACACTATACCATTCACTTATATATCCATACCTCACCTATGCTATTTGTGCTTGGGGATCAACTGCAGCAACACACCTAAAGCCAATAATAAACCAACAAAAAGCTGCAGTAAGAATAATCACTAAATCCCATCCCTGGCAACACACCCCCCCACTCTTCATAGATCTAAACTTACTCCCTGTTCAGTACATCCACACTTACTACTGTGAAATCTACATCTACAGGACCTTAAACTCCAATATCAACCTTGACCTAAAATGCTTTCTTGATAGTTGTGACAGAACCCACAGGCATAACACCAGACACAAACATCTCTATGACATTCCCCGTGTCCGACTAAACCTTTACAAAAATTCAATGTATGTCAAAGGCCCTAAAATCTGGAACACCCTACCTGAGAACTCTAGAACTGCAGACAAATTCATCACCTTCAAAACTACCATTAGAAAACATCTTATCTCCCTGATACACCCCATCAACTAACTACACGAATACCACCTGGTGGTTCACACTTACACTCACTCACCCATTTGACCATAAACAGAAATATTAATCTCAATCTTAAAATAATGAATCCTATGATACTCCAATACTGAAACTATGTACTGTGCCAAAACAAAAGCATTCACATTGCTAAACTCACAAACTAGTATTTAGTCACTTAGCCATAATACCAACTTACCTCATAATTTGTAATATTTTAAAATAAAGAATTAAACTAAGTCTGCCCGAAATGCCTAGCCATGCTAGGCGTTCTAGTGGTACACTCTGTAATCATTATTTAACTACATGTAAACCACACAACAACCAAATTCAGTAAATTCAACATTGTAATCTTTGTAGAGAATAAACTTTGAATTGAATTGAATTGAATTGACATTAAATCTCCCAATACACCTGAAAAGTATCCACTTCCCCGAGGTTCTACATCCTTACGCCGGATCACGCAATTCCAATCTCCGCCTACAATAGCTACTTCAGGAAGTGACCTCAAATAATAAATTAACACCTCTTTCATAAAGGTAATTTTTACACACCCATCATTCTCGGCAGGACCATACACGCACACAAATGCCACCTTTACCCTTCCCCATCGTCCTTCCACCCTTATTATCCTCCCCTTCCCCCTTCACTATGCCTCACAACAAACGGGCTAGTCTCCCTGATCATGATGGCTATGCCACCTTTCAACCAAAGAGCATTCTCTACATACACGTCATATCCTTCTATCCGCAATTCACTGCCACATTTATGATTGTGTTCCTGTACGAACACAACGTCCACATTATTTGGCACCAATAAATCACGTAATGATACATACTTTCGTACAGTTCGCAAACCATTAATATTTATTGTGAGGCACTTAAAATCGACAATGGGGGTTTTCCTTTCGACACTGAATGTTTTTCACTAGATTTTTTGTTTCCAATTTTCCCTTCCCCCCTTTTGAAGCTCTCCTGATCAGCCCCTGAGCTTTGGGTGCACAGGACCCTCTCTGTGCCACATCCGCCCATGTCTTCTTCTTTGATCTTTGGGCTGGCGTTAACACTTCATCGGAATCTGAAAGCGTAACAGAGCACTTTCGCGTAACACTTTCCACCTGCATTTCGTCTTCCACAGCGCAATCCAGGTGGATTTCCACCTCCACCGTTTGTTTTAGCAAGGCGTCAGAGGCGTCCACTACCAGCTGCACGTCGTGTCCCATGTCCGCCATTGCAGCATGTCCCAAGTCTAGGGATGGTGCCATTGCAGGACTCATGCTGTCCTCCGTAAATAATTTGTATAACACAGAGACAATGGCTTTCTCCACATCAATGACATGCTCTTCTCGCAAAGCCATTCCCGCCCCTGGGTCCGCCTCCAAAGGAGGCGACACTTCCGGGAGTGTAGCACACACCGTGTCCATAGACCTCTCAACTTCTTCGCTCCAAGACAATCCTGAGGGTTGCACAGGCGCTTCAGGCACATCTTGCCTTACACCTTCCTCCCCAAGATCCTTGCTCAGTTGTTCAACCCTGGCACCTTGTCTTTCACACTGTGCCGCCAGATAATCGTATGCTCCACACAACCTACAAGTGCGGCCTTGCCCTGCATAAGTCACAAATACCTGAGTCCTGAAGTCTTGGATGTCGTAATGTCATTTTTACCGAAAAAGTTTCCTCAGGTATTCCTTCATATGGGCCATCAGACCACCTCCCTGCTGTAGCCATGTGTATGGTGCCATAATTACCCAGGGCAGCACATATGTCAGTCACATCAGCCTCAAAGGGTACGTTTCTGACTTGTCGACGACCGCCTCGTAAACATGAGCTGAGCAAAACTTTGCAAAGATTCTCGTCACGCTATTCATCGCCACACTGCACAAATCCTCGTTGGCGATACCATAGGTGTCACGGATTATCGCAGGCAATAATATCACTGTTGATGGTCCAAGCACTGCCCCACGGGTTAATTCCAAACACAAAGTGTTCACACGGCGTCTGCCTGCCTGCGCCATGTTGAGAAAATGGAACTACCACCGAACAGCTATAGAGGGCAGCAGTGTAGAACACGTCCTCTCTACTCAGAGGCTGAGAGACGAATGTGGTAGAATTAGGTGTAGGTGGGTAGGAGGTGGTACAGAAATGTGTGGGTGTAGGTGGGTTTGAGTTGATACAGTAGCGTGTGGAAGTAGGTGGGTAGGGGTTGGAACAGCAGTGCGTAGATTATTATTATAATAAAAAAGAAGCGCTAAGCCACAAGGGCTATACAGCGCTGCAGGGTAGGGAAGGAAGCAAGGGAATTGGATGGCAGAAGGGAGGGGGGATGATCAGCAGGTTACAGAAAACAGCAGGGCAGGGGATAGTACGGGGGTAGAGGGTAGCAAGAGATTGAAGTAGAAAGGGCTGAAGGTATCAGAATTTGTGAAGTAAGTCAGTTGTTGTCAAAAAGTCAATGAGAGAGTCCGGATGAAAGGTGGGTCCATCAGCGAGAAGGGAAGGTAAAGAGAGAGCAGCGGAGCGAAGACGACGACAGAGGTAAATTCTGCGTGCTCGTTGATAAAGTGGGCAGTCCAACAGAATGTGGCTGACTGATAATGGAGCTTGGCAATTCTCAGAGAGGAGCAAGACGCCTCTCCATGAGATATCCATGAGTAAGACGAGTAAGGCCAATGTGAAGACGGGAGAGAGTAGTCTCCCAACCTCGACACTGGTGATAAGAAGACGGCCAGTAACCTATACTTGGTTTAATAGATTGAAGTTTGTTGCCAAGCATAGTAGACCAACGTTGTTGCCAACGGGTGTGAAGGTGGGAAGATATTGCAGTAAAATAGTCTGTAAATGGAATACCTCTATAAGAAACTGGTAGGTCATGTACTGCTGACCGCGCAGCAGTGTCTGCCTGTTCATTGCCCTGTACGTCAACATGACCAGGGACCCAACAAAAAACAATATCTTTATGCTTGGTAAAGATGCGGCGTAGCCAAAGTTGGATACGGAGGACTAAGGGGTGAGGTGTATCAAATTTTTGTATAGCCTGTAAAGCACTAAGGGAGTCTGAGACAACCACAAATGATGACACAGGCATAGATGCAATACGGATAAGTGCTGTAAGGATGGCATATAATTCAGCAGTAAAAATACTAGCCGAAGATAGTAAATGCCCTTGTACGACACTGTCCGGAAACACTGCTGCGAATCCTACGCCGTCAGAAGACTTAGAGCCATCTGTGTACACAGCAATGGCAGGAGAATGAGAGTGAAAGTGGTCAAGAAAAAGAGAGCAGGAAGCGACCGTAGACAGTTGGGCTTTCGAGCAAGGGAGGGAGAAAGAACAGACTCGAACAGCTGGAACTTCCCAGGGGGGTAGGGAAAAGTGAGATGCTACATGTACATAGAAAGGTGGTAGTTGAAGAGAAGACAAGAGCGAATGAAGGCGAAGAGAGAAGGGACGGAGTAAACAGGGGCGGCGAACAAATAAAGAATGTCTACTAATATCAGTGACCATTCTATAAATGGAAGGATTGCGGAGATCATGAGAGCGTACATAGTAGCGCAGGCAATGGGCATCACGGCGATCGGATAAGGATGGAACGTTCGCTTCTGCATAGAGGCTCTCGACAGGGGAAGAGCGAAAAGCACCAAGGCATAAACGTAATCCTTGGTGATGAATGGGGTTAAGGCTAGAGAGAGTAGCAGGAGATGCCGCTGAATAGATCTGGTCACCATAATCAAGTTTCGATAAAATAAGGGTGGAATGTAGGCGAAGGAGGGTTCGACGATCAGCTCCCCATGAAAGATGAGCAAGGGTTTTAAGAAGGTTCAGCCAGCTGTGACAAGTTGCCTTCAGAGAGGTAATGTGAGGTTTCCAGGATAACCTACGATCAAAGAGGAGGCCCAGAAACTTGACTGTATCACGTTCAGGGATACGGGAGCCATAGAGGTACAAAGGATGATCGGAGATGACAGAGCGTCTAGTGAAAGTGATTTGGTGGGTTTTAGTGCTGGAAAATTTAAACCCACGTGCGGTGGCCCAATTGGAAACACGGTCGACTGCATGTTGGAGAGAAACTGTAATGAGGTGACAGTCAGCGCCTGCACAGGCAATAGCGAAGTCATCAACATAGAGTGATGACCAAATATTTGATGGAAGACTAGAGGCCAAATCATTAATAGCAAGGAGAAAAAGTGTTGTGCTCAGAACACATCCCTAGGGGACACCTTCAGCTTGGATAAAGTCCGGGGAGAGCACATTATTAACCCGAACACGGAAATGTCAGTTAAAAAGTTCTTAAGGAAGGATGGTAGATTGCTTCGGAGGCCTAAGGAGTGGGCTTGGGCTAAAATATTATACCTCCAAGTTGTGTCATATGCCTTCTCAAGGTCAAAAAATATGGCAATAACTGAGTGGTTATTCACAAAGGCATTACGAACATACGTATCCAAGCGTAGTAAGGGGTCTATGGTAGAACGTCCCTTAAGAAAGCCATATTGACGAGTGGAGAGACTGTTGTGTGTCTCTAAATACCACACTAAACGTCTATTTACTAGGCGTTCCATTACTTTGCAAACTGCACTGGTAAGAGCAATGGGACGATAGTGGGAAGTTTCATGTCCCGTAGTGCCTGGTTTGCGGAAAGGGAGAACAATGGCGGATTTCCACAGCTGTGGAAGAACTCCTTGTGACCAAATAAGATTGTAAAGGCGTAATAGGACTGCAAGGGCTGACTGATGTAAATGTTGTAGCATACGAATATGAATATCGTCGGGCCCAGCTGCCGATGATCGACAAGCTGAGAGTGTTGCCTCCAGTTCTTGAAGTGTAAAAGGCACATTATACTGTTCTTCTCTGAGAGAAGAAAAGTCCAAGGGTGCTAACTCTCTGGCAGACTTTGAGGAAAGAAATGAGGGGCATAGATGGAGTCCCTGAGAAATACGGACCAGATGATTGCCAATTTCATTGGCAACATCTAGTGGGTTTGCTATATCAACACCGACAACCCGCAGAACAGGAGCCGGGTCAGGAGAATATTTACCACTCAGTTTTCGTACTTTTTTCCAGACTGCACTCATAGAGGAAGCAGAGGTGATGGTGGAGACATAATCTCGCCAGCAAGTGCGTTTAGCATCACGGATTACACGGCGAGCGATCGCACACTTCTGTTCAAAATCAAGGAGTCGCTCTGTGGTTCTATTGTACCGGTACCTGCCCCATGCAGCGCGTTTCAAACGTACTGCACGAGCACAAGCAGGATACCATCAAGGCACGCATTTCTGAGAATGCCTGCCCGAAGTTTGGGGTATAGAATGAGAAGCTGCGGTGAAAACGGAGGACGAGAAGAGGTGTAAAAGCTCATCGATGGAGGACGAAGAAGGAACCTCTTTAAAAACAGTTAGTTGTGAGTAAAGGTTCCAATTTGCCCGATTAAATTGCCTGCGTGGGGTGCGAAGAGGTGGCGAATATGAAGGGGAAGTAAGAATGATTGGGAAATGATCACTGTCATGTAAGTCCGGGAGAACAGACCAAGTGAAGTCTAATGCGGCGGAGGAAGAGCAGACTGAGAGATCGATGCAAGAGAGAGTATGAGTCCGAGGATCAAAATGGGTGTGAGTACCTGTATTTAAAACATGGAGGGGGTGGGTGGCAATAAAAGCCTCTAACTGAATTCCACGGGAATCACAGTGAGACCCCCCCCCCAGACGAAATGGTGGGCATTAAAATCACCAAGTAACAGAATCGGTGGCGGTAATGATGAAACAAGGAAGGCAAAATCCGGAATAGATAATGCCTGAGAAGGAGAGAGATATAAAGAACAGAGCGTATACCACCTATGTAAGTGGACACGGGCTGCTGTGTAATGCAGCGAAGCATGAACAAATAGCTGATGGTACGGAATATCAGTGCGGAGAAGAAGGGCACTTTCATTAAAGGTCCCATCAGGAAAAGGATCTGAAGAATACAATAAATTATAGCCTGAGATGTGAGAAATAACAGCAGAGTGTAATTTTGGTTCCTGTAAGCAAACACAAACAGGGGCAAACTGGGAGAGTAACATCTGAAGCTCACCCCGATTACCCCTGAGGCCACGTATATTCCACTGTAAATAGGCCATGATTGGCAATGATAAAGATACTTGAAATCCGCAGGTAAGGGTTCCTACGGACTAGAAGGGTTAGAAAAGTCCACATGCGGAGGCAGTGGAAAACGTTCAAGCAGCGAAGGAACGGCGCGCTGTGAAGAAAGGAGTTGCGCAGATGGAGCAGAGGAGAGAGAAAGAGCGGAAGGTGGATCAGTGTCCATTGATGGTTTGGTCTCTGCAATATATTCAGAGATTGCTTCAAGTGTTTCGGAATTCAGAGATGTCGTATGGGAGACAATATTGGGAATGGTAGGGGGAGGATGAGTAAAGATTGGAACTGTATTGGACTGTACCAAGGTAGGTGGGGGCGAAAGGGTAGAGGGAACTGGAGAAGCGTGGCAGGGGACAGAAGAGGCAGGAACCTGGGAGGTGGCAGAAGAGGAAGAAACTTGGGAGGGAACAGGGGAGGAAGGTACAGTACGAGGAGGAGGGTGAACCTCTACACTTGTAACTGAGCCAGTGAGAGGGGAAGAACCAGGGACAGAGACAGGGAGGGTAAAATGAGGAGGTGGAAGATGGGTAGGAGGTGTTAACGGACCTTTTTTTGACTTTTGAGAAGTAGAGGGACGATTGGGAGGAGGTGTCATACGAGGTCTCGTCGATACTGAGGCTTGTGAGAGAGAACTCGAAGAAGCGAGATTAGACTGAGGCATTGAAGTAGGGACGTCTGAGCCGAGGACAGCAAAAGGATTAGATACAGGAGTGATTATGGGAGAGGTAACCACAGAGGTGGGTGTAGAAGATGGGATACCAGAAGTGGGGGGACGTTTAGAAACACGGGAATAAGAAACACGTGGGAGTCTCCCTTGGAGGCGGAGATGAGAAACTGCCATGGCATAAGGGAGACCTTCTGTCTCTTTGAGGTAACGGATTTCCCGCTCGTTTAAATAGACCTGACAACGGCGAGAGTACGAAGGGTGAGCCTCATGACAGTTAAGGCAAGAGGGAGATCGATTGCAAGACGTATTAGAATGGTCATCGGCACCACAGACTGGGCATTCGGCGATAGATCTGCAATATTTCGCTGGATGGCCAAATCGCCAACAATTTCTACACTGTTGTGGTGTAGGGATCACCTTTCGAACTTGTAACCGATGTCCTGCTATATAAACTGAGGATGGGAGTTCTCGGCTGTCAAAAGTTAAACGAGCCACATTGCTAGGGTATCGTCTCCGCCCACGGGCAGGAAGAACGTAAGTGTCTACCTTGAGGATTGGGAGATCTTGGAGTTCCAGCTGTTCAAGAATGTCAGTGCCACATGTCTGGAAATTTTGTTGAACTATGGTATGGGGTAGAATGACAGTACCACTACAAGAATTGAGGGAATGATGTTTTTCAAGAGTGACAGGAACAGTATCGATATGGGAAAGACGAGAGAGCTCATGAGCCTGGGTAGCATTCTGTACGGTAATGATGTGCGTACTGCTCTTAAGAGCATGAAAAGAAATATCTTTACCAACATGGCATAGGAGTGCCTTGCCAATACTATGGTCAGAAAGATAGGCAGTAGAGGAAGTTGGTCGTAAAGTGAAGAATTTAGTCCATTGTTCAGTCTGAAACTGAGCGTGGAAAGGTAGTGAAGGACGTGTCGATCGTTTCTGAGAAGAACGAGAAGATGGAGAAGTATCATCAGCAGGTAATTGTCGTTGGCATTTAGGCGTGGGACCAGAGTTGGTCCGACGTGGAACGGGTCGGCGATTTGAAAATTGCCGCACCGTAGAGGGAGAGGCCGGAAGCATAGTCAGAGGAGAGCGAAGGTCCGATAAATCGAAGGAGTCAGTCGAGGCCTCAGTACCTGAAGCGGGTGAGGAAACAGCACCGGCAATAGGTACAGAGGCATGAGGAATGTCTGAAGAGTGGTCCAAAGACGAGGCGGGGTCAGAACGGGGTGCGGTATCAAGAAAAGGCCCGGGGGTACCAGGTTCATGGACTACGGCTGCCATGGTTAGGTTACTTCTTTCTTTTTGTTTTTAAGAAAAAAAAAGAAAGAAGAAAAGAAAATAAAAATAAAAAAAAGAATAAAAAAAAGGGGGGACCGGGGAGGGATAGTTCCTAGGAGGAATGAAAGGGCCAGAAATCTCCCTCCGCGCCCAAGAGGACCTCAGCACCGCAAGTAGCGCAGATGCAGCATGGAACCCATGCCATACCCTACCCATCATGCTAGTAAACTAACAATCCAGGATAGCAACCTCACATCTGCCGAGCTACCTCGGTGGACAAAAGAGAGGGCGGCCGGATATCCACCACAAAGCATACCTCCTTCGGCCACCACCCCCGGAATCCGAAAGGTGGCTTCCAGAGATACACTCGTCGCCCGAAAGACACCCAAAGCTACTCCGGGATACCGGAGAGGGATCGGGACATCCCCAGGTGATCCAGATTCCATGGCAAACTATGCCACCACTAAGAACCTCAACGGAATGGGATGGACCCCGGTATCCTTTCCCCTACCTAGGAACTAGCGCGCCTGTGGGAGAAATCCCAAAGGACAAAAAGAGGAAGGGCAAAAGGGAGGGGTGGGGAGGAGGAAGAGGAAAGGAAAAAGGGGAGGATGGGGAGGATGGGATAGGGGAGGGGAGATTGGGGGGTAATTAGGTTCGGTCTGAGGAAGAAGACCGATAGGTCTAATTCCTCAGACCAAGAGCCTCTTCACCACGCCAAGGAGCCCCCCTTGAAGAGGGGCAGTGCATAGAGAGTTAGATGTAGATGGGAAGGTGCAGTAGTGTGTGGAAAGTCAGGATATAGGTGCGTAGGTGTTGGTACAGTAATGTGAGCAGAATGAGGGTGTAGGTGGGTCAGTGCTGGTACAGTAGTGTGTTTAGAGTGTGGGTTTAGGTGGGTAGGTGATGGCAGAGTAGTGTGTGGAGAGTGTGGGGGAAAGTGGGTAGGTGCTGGTACAGTAGTGTGTGGGTGTAGATAGTTAAGTACCAGTACAGTAGTATCTGGAGAGTGTAGGTGTAGGTGGTTAGGTGTTGGTACAGTACTGTGTGGGGAGTTTGGGTTTAGGTGGGTAGGTGTTGGTACAGTAGTGTGTTTAGTGTGGATGTAGGTGGGCAGGTGATGGCAGACTAGTGTGTGGAGTGTGTGTGGTGAAGGTGGGTAGGTGCTGGTACAGTAGTGTGTGGCTGTAGGTGGTTAAGTGCTAGTACAGTAGTTTGTGTAGGTGGGGAGGTGTTGATACAGTAGAGTGTTTAGAGTGTAGGTGTTGGTTTGGAGGTGTTAAGGTGAAGGTGGGTAGGTGCTGGTAGTGTGTGGAGAGTGTGGGTGTAGGTGCAATGGTGCTGGTATAGTAGTGTGTGGGTGTAGGTGGGTACATGCTGGTACAGTAGTGTGTGGAGAGTGTGGGTGTAGGTGGGTATGTGTTGGTGCAGCTGTGTGTGAAGAGTGTGGGTTAAGATAAGAAAGTGTTTGTACATTAGTGTGGCTGTAGGTGGATAGGTGCTAGTAAAGTAGTGTGTGGAGGGTGTGGGTGTAGGAGGCTAGGTGTTGGTACAGTAGTGTGTGGATAGTGTACATGTAGGTGGGTAGGTGCTGCCACAGAAGTGTGTGGAGAGTGTTGGAGTAGAGGGGTAGGTGTTGGTATGGTAGCATTTGGGTAAGTGGGTAAGTGCTGGTACAGTAGTGCTCAGAGAGTGAGGGGTGTAGATAGCAGCTTGTACATTAGTGTGGATGTAGGTGGGTAGGTGCTAGTAAAGTAGTGTGTGGAGTGTGTGGAGTGTGTGTGTGTGTGTGTGTGTGTGTGTGTGTGTGTGTGTGTGTAGGTGATGGTACAGTAGTGTGTGGGTGTAGGTGGGTAGGTGCTGGTACAGTTGTTGGGGGAGAGTGTGGGTGTAGGTGGGTAGGTGATGGTACAGTAGTGTTTGAAAAGCGTGGGAGTAGATAGGTAGATAATTGTACATTAGTGGGTGTAGGTGGTAGGTGCTAGTACAGTAGTGTTTTGAGAGGGTGGGTATAGGTGGATAACTTCTGGTACAGTAGTGAGTTAGTGTAGGTAAGTTGGTGCTGGTACAGTAGTGTGTGGAGAGTGTGGGTGTAGGTGGGTAGGTGCTGGTAAAATATTGTGAGGACAGTGTGGGTGTATGTGGATAGTAGCCACTACAGTAGTGTGTGGGTGAATGTGGGTAGGTGATTGTACAGAAGTGTGTGGAGAGTGTTTGTGTAGGTGGGTAGATGTTGGTACAGTAGTGTGTAGGTGCTGGTGCAGTTGTTTGGTGAGAGTAGGTGTTGGTGGGTAGGTGTAGGTACAGCAATGCGTGGAGATTGTGGGTGAAATTGGGTAGGTGCCGGTACAGTAGTGTATGGAGAGTACTCACCTAATTGTAGTTGCAGGGGTCGAGACTCAGCTCCTGGCCCCACCTCTTCACTGAACGCTACTAGGTCCTCTCTCTCCCTGTTCCATGAGCTTTATCATACCTCATCTTAAAGCTATGTAGGTTCCTGCCTCCACTACATCACTCGCCAGACTGTTACACTTCCTGACCACTCTATGACTGAAGAAATACTTCCTAACATCCCTGTGACTCATCTGAGTCTTCAGCTTCCAAGAGTGACTCCTTGTTTCTGTGTCCCCTTTCTGGAACATCTTGTCTGGGTGTAGGTGCGTAGGTGCCGCATCTGTAGTGTGTGAAGAGTGTGGTGTATGTAGGTAGGTGCTGGTACAGTAGTGTGTGGAGAGTGTGGGTGTAGGTGTGTAGGTGCCAGTACAGTAGTGTATGAAGAGTATGGGTGTATGTAGGTAGGTGCTGGTACAGGAGTGGAGAGTGTGACTGTAGGTGGATAGGTGCTGTTAGTAGTGTGTGGAGATTGTGGGTGTAGGTGGGTAGGTGCAGGTACAAAAGTGTGTGTAGAGTGTGGGAGTAGGTGGATATGTGGTGGTGCAATAGTGTCTGGGGTGTGTGGGTGTTTGAGGGTAGGTGCTGGTACAGTAGTTTCTGAAGTTAGGGGTAGGTGGGGTAGGTAATGGTTTATTAGTGAGTGGAGAGTGTTGATGTAGATGGGTAGGTTCAGGTACAGAAGAGTGTGGGAGTCTGTAAGTTGATGCTGATACAACAGTGTCTGGAGAGTTAGGTGCAGGTGGGTATGTGCTGGTACAGAAGTGTTTGTAGAGTTAGGTGTATATGAGTAGGTGTTGGCATATTATTGTGAATATGTAAGTGGGTAGGAGTTGGTACAGCACAGGGTGGGTGTAGGATGGTAGGAGTTGGAACAGCACAGTGTGGGTGTAGGATGGTAGGTGTTGGGACAGTAGTGTATGGGAGTAGGTGGGAAGGTGCTAGTTCAGAAGTGTGTAGAGAGTTTGGGTGTAGGTGGAAACTGACTGGTACATTGTTGCACGAGAGTAGGTGTTGGAACAGTAGTGTATGGAGCGTGTGTGTGTGTGTGTGTGTAGGTCGGTAAGTGCTGGTACAGTAGTGTGTAAAGAGTGTGGGTGTAGGTGTGAAGGTGTGTAGTGATACTGCTCCTGTGGGGAGCAGCAACAGGATAATACTGCACCACCTCTCGGGGCCCTTAACAACAACAACAGTTTGGTGTGTGTCATGGGCGCCAACACATGGTGTGTGATTCTCTTCTTTAACATCAATATATTAGTGATGCAGATTACATGGTGAGTTTAAATATGTGGCCTGTAGTTATAACTTTTCTCTTGACATATGCAAGACATCACCATCCCTGTAGAAGCAGTTATTAGATGTACTAGTCATTTTATTTTGTTGTTGCAGAAGTACTATGAAGATTCTATGTTCAATAAAGCCTAGAGATAAGGCCTGTGTTTCTATCACAACAATTTATTGAACATAGAATCCTGGGCTACCTGGTGGTGATCCTGAGCTAGACTACATCACAACATGGAGCGTTTACTGAAACCTGAGAGGCTAGACTGTGACCCCAGCTTATCAACGGCTGCTCAGGAATGGAAGCACTGGTTTAAGACTTTCGAAAACTTCTTGGGAGCCCTTCCTAAAGAAGATCTAGATAAACTAAGTCTGCTCATCAATTTTGTGTCACCTAAGATATATGAGGCTATTTCTGAGTGTAATACCTACGAAGATGCTATCAAAACCCTCAAGTCTCAGTATATTAAACCTACAAATGAAATCTTTGCACGCTATCGCCTTGCAACTCGCCGCCAGCAGACTGATGAATCCTTAGAGGAATACCTTCAAGCACTGAAAATTTTAGGTAAGGACTGTCACTTCCAAGCAGTGACAGCTGCTCGGTATTGTGAAGAGTCCATTAGGGATGCATTTATCAGTGGCCTGCAATCACCAATAATAAGGCAGCGTTTATTGGAGAATAAAACTCTCGACTTAGCCACTGCCTTTGACCAGGCAAGAGCTCTAGATTCAGCCCAGAAGAATTCTGAAGTATACAGTACCACTCAGCCTTCTCGAGTTGTAAGTGCTGCAATTCCTGACCAAGACTCCTGCAATGAAGTTACTGTGGAACCTGCCTCAGTGACAACAGCAGCAGGTACGGTGTGTTTCTTTTGTGGTTTTTCAAGACATCCACGTCCAAAGTGTCCTGCTCGTGAAGCAATGTGCCATAAATGCCACAAGAAAGGTCACTTTGCTAAAGTATGTCGTGCTAATGCATCAACAAGAGCTAGTGCCTCCACACATTCCAGTGATCATGCAACTCTAGCAACAGTGACTTCTGCAGCTACTCCAAATTCACTGTCAAAGGCAGTTGTGAAAGTATTCATCAAAGGAACAGAAGTAGATGGTCTTATTGATAGTGGCAGCTCAGAGAGTTTCATCAACCTTGACTTAGTTAAACGCCACTCCTTGACTGTACATCACTCATCAGGTACCGTTTCCATGGCATCAACATCTCTCTCTATTCAGACCTAAGGGTTTTGTAAGGTAAATCTCAGAGTTAATGGAAAGGATTATCAAGATGTACATTTAGCTATTCTGCCACAACTGTGCTCTGATGTTATCCTTGGTCAGGACTTTCAGAAGCTGCATGATAGTGTCACCTTAACATATGGAGGTGAACTACCTCCTCTTGTTGTCTGTGGACTTAGCACTTTAAGGGTAGACCCTCCAAAGCTCTTTGCAAATCTTACCGCGGATTGCCATCCTATATCAGCTAAGTCACGCCACTATTCTTATGAGGATCGGATGTTCATTGAGAAGGAAACTCAGAGGCTGCTGAAGGAGGGTATTATAGAACCGAGTAATTCCCCTTGGCGTGCACAGGTTGTTGTTGTTAAGGATGATTATAGGAAACGGAGACTGGCTATCGATTACTCTGAGACAATCAACAAATTTACGCTTCTTGATGGGTACCCTCTACCTCGAATTGATGATACAGTGAACAAAATTGCTCAGTACTATGTGTTTAGCACAATTGATCTACAGAGTGCCTATCATCAAGTCCCTATAAGGAATGAAGATAAACCATACACAGCGTTTCAGGCTAGTGATGGCCTGTATCAGTTTACCAGAGTCCCTTTTGGAGTCACCAATGGGGTAGCCTGCTTCCAACGAATTATGGATTCACTCATTCAGGAAGAGCAACTCATGGGAACTTATGCGTATTTAGATAATGTTACCATTTGTGGCAAGACCCAGGAGGAACATGATGCAAACCTTGATAAGTTTTTGGAAGCCGCCAAGAAGAAAAATATCAGTTACAATGAGGAAAAGTGCACTTTTTCAACTAAAAGGCTTAGCATCCTTGGTTATGTAGTGGAAGGAGGTTCAATATTCCCAGACCCTGAACGACTACGACCTCTACGGGAACTTCCAATGCCTCAAGACAAAAAGTCACTCCGAAGAACTCTTGGTCTCTTTGCTTATTACTCACAATGGATCTACAACTATTCAAGTAAAGTCCGCCCATTGAGTGCTACCACATTTCCTGTGACAAAGGAAGCAGAAGCCGCTTTCCATACTCTTAAACAGGACATTGAAAACTCAGTCGTTCAAGCCATTGATGAGTCCCTACCATTCGAAGTAGAAACGGATGCATCTGACATTGCCATTGCTGCAGTCTTATCTCAGGCAGGACGACCAGTAGCCTTCTTTTCGAGAACTTTTCAAGGATCAGAGAAGTGTTATGCTGCTGTAGAAAAGGAAGCTCAGGCCATAATAGAAGCAGTTCGCCACTGGAAGCATTATTTAACTGGTAGACATTTCACCATAAGGACTGACCAACGGTCCGTGATGTATATGTTCGACAAGAAGCACAAAAGTAGGATAAAGAATGATAAGATATTACGCTGGAGGATGGAACTATTACCTGGAGTTTACCTGGAGAGAGTTTCGGGGGTCAACGCCCCCGCGGCCCGGTCTGTGACCAGGCCTCCTGGTGGATCAGCGCCTGATCAACCAGGCTGTTGCTGCTGGCTGCACGCAAACCAACGTACGAGCCACAGCCCGGCTGATCAGGAACTGTCTTTAGGTGCTTGTCCAGTGCCAGCTTGAAGACTGCCAGGGGTCTGTTGGTAATCCCCCTTATGTGTGCTGGGAGGCAGTTGAACAGTCTCGGGCCCCTGACACTTATTGTATGGTCTCTTAACGTGCTAGTGACACCCCTGCTTTTCATTGGGGGGATGGTGCATCGTCTGCCAAGTCTTTTGCTTTCGTAGTGAGTGATTTTCGTGTGCAAGTTTGGTACTAGTCCCTCTAGGATTTTCCAGGTGTATATAATCATGTATCTCTCCCTCCTGCGTTCCAGGGAATACAGGTTTAGAAACCTCAAGCGCTCCCAGTAATTGAGGTGTTTTATCTCCGTTATGCGCGCCGTGAAAGTTCTCTGTACATTTTCTAGGTCGGCAATTTCACCTGCCTTGAAAGGTGCTGTTAGAGTGCAGCAATATTCCAGCCTAGATAGAACAAGTGACCTGAAGAGTGTCATCATGGGCTTGGCCTCCCTAGTTTTGAAGGTTCTCATTATCCATCCTGTCATTTTTCTAGCAGATGCGATTGATACAATGTTATGGTCCTTGAAGGTGAGATCCTCCGACATAATCACTCCTAGGTCTTTGACGTTGGTGTTTCGCTCTATTTTGTGGCCAGAATTTGTTTTGTACTCTGATGAAGATTTAATTTCCTCATGTTTACCATATCTGAGTAATTGAAATTTCTCATCGTTGAACTTCATATTGTTTTCTGCAGCCCACTGAAAGATTTGGTTGATGTCCGCCTGGAGCCTTGCAGTGTCTGCAATGGAAGACACTGTCATGCAGATTCGGGTGTCATCTGCAAAGGAAGACACGGTGCTGTGGCTGACATCCTTGTCTATGTCGGATATGAGGATGAGGAACAAGATGGGAGCTAGTACTGTGCCTTGTGGGACAGAGCTTGTCACCGTAGCTGCCTCGGACTTTACTCTGGTTATGACTTTGATATTCTGTACCGACCGGGTCAAGAGAACATCTCACCTGATGCATTCTCTAGGTCCCACTGTGGAGCAGCATGTCATGATTTGCAATCACTCTCAGCGCTCTACAAGGCTTTGTGTCACCCAGGAGTTACACGCCTGTACCATTTTGTCAAATCAAAGAACATGCCCTACTCAGTGGAAGATGTGCGACAAGTGATCAGAGCATGCAGAGTATGTGTAGAGTGCAAGCCAAACTTTCATCAGCCAGAGAAGACTCATCTCATAAAATCCACCCAGCCTTTTGAGAGACTGAATATAGATTTCAAAGGACCTCTACCAAGCACAAATCACAATAGATATTTCCTTACCATAGTAGATGAATATTCAAGGTTTCCCTTTGTGTTCCCCTGTGCAAATATGACTGCTTCAACTGTTATTAGTTGTCTTTCACAGTTGTTCTCTATTTTTGGTATGCCAGCTTATATCCATTCAGACAGGGGATCCTCGTTCATGAGTAATGAACTTCATGAGTTTTTGGCTAGCAAAGGTATTGCCTGCAGCAGAACAACAAGCTACAACCCTCAAGGCAATGGTCAAGTGGAGTGGTTCAATGGTACTATATGGAAGGCAGTTACAATGACATTGAAGTCGCGCAATCTACCTGTTGAACACTGGCAAACTGTCCTACCTGATGCTCTTCACTCTATTAGATCATTGCTGTGCACAGCTACTAATGCAACCCCTCATGAAAGACTCCTCAACTATTCACGTCATTCCTCTACGGGAGCCTCCGTGCCCACTTGGTTATGTCATCCTGGACCCGTTCTCCTGAAGAGTCACCGTAGGATGAACAAGACGGATCCTTTAGTGGAAGAGGTAGAGCTCTTGCAAGCTAATCCACATTACGCCCATATTCGCTACCAAAATGGTGAAGAGACTACAGTATCTATAAGACATTTAGCCCCAGTTGAAATCCCCATTAGTGTGGAATCTCAAGATACACCAATAGATGTGAAAGATGCTTCGTTTTCTCCTGGAAAGCCCCTTGAGACTACCCCTACAGAAATAGAGGATTCTGCTCCAGCAGTTAATCAAACCCCGCTGGAAGATATTGAACCTGGTGAAGAGGCTCAAGGGCTACGAAGGTCGGGACGTGTACGTCGCCCACCTAACAGTTTGGGAGATTACTGTCTCTGATATTTTAGAAGGGGGAGATTGTAGTGATACTGCTCCTGTGGGGAGCAGCAACAGGATAATACTGCACCACCTCTCGGGGCCCTTAACAACAACAACAGTTTGGTGTGTGTCATGGGCGCCAACACATGGTGTGTGATTCTCTTCTTTAACATCAATATATTAGTGATGCATATTACATGGTGAGTTTAAATATGTGGCCTGTAGTTATAACTTTTCTCTTGACATATGCAAGACATCACCATCCCTGTAGAAGCAGTTATTAGATGTACTAGTCATTTTATTTTGTTGTTGCAGAAGTACTATGAAGATTCTATGTTCAATAAAGCCTAGAGATAAGGCCTGTGTTTCTATCACAACAAGGTGCTAGTACATAAGAACATAAGAAAGAAGGAACACTGCAGCAGGCCTACTGGTCCATGCAGGGCAGGTTCATGTCAACCACCAGCTTAGACTAATGGCTCACCCAGTCAGGTCACCTCCACTTAAAGAAGGAGCATGGCTTCTGACCCAGAAGCACCTGCTAGTCAGGTCGAACTCACAACCACCCACACCCACTCATGTATGTATCTAACCTATTTTTAAAACTACACAACGTCTTAGCTTCTATGACAGTACTCGGGAGTTTGTTTCACTCATCCACAACCCTATTACCAAACCAGTGCTTTCCAGTATCATTCCTGAATCTGAATTTTCCAGCTTAAAATCATTGCTGTGAGTCCTGTCTAGGCTAGATATTTTTAGCATACTATTTACATCCCCTGTATTTATTCCTGTTTTTCATTTATACACCTCAATCATATCCCCCCTAATTCTATGCCTTTCTAGAGAGTGCAGATTCAAGGCCCTCAACCTATCCTCATAGGGAAGATTTGTGATACATGGGATCAACTTTGTCATCCTCCTCTGTATGTTTTCCAGAGCATTTATATCCATTCTGTAATACGGTGACCAGAACTGAGCAGCATAATCTAAATGAGACCTAACCAAGGATATAAAGAGTTGCAGAACCTGAGGATTTCTATTATTTATGCTTTTTGATATGAAACCAAGGATTCTGTTAGCTTTATTGCGAATGCTTATACACTGTTGTCTTGGTTTCAGATTACTGCTAACCAGAACTCCTAAATCCTTTTTGCAATCGGTAATAGTAAGATATACATTATTTAGTTTATATGTGGCATGGTTATTTTCCTGTTCAACATTTACAACTTTGCATTTGTCTATATTAACCTGCATCTGCCACTTCCCCGACCATTGCATCAGTCTATTCATCCTGGAGTGCTCTAGTGTCCTCATTAGAATGAATTGGACAGCCTATTTTGGAGTCATCAGTAGAGTAATGAGTGGAGAGTGTGGGTGTAGGTGGGGAGTTGCTGGTACAGCATTGTTTGGAGAGTGTGGGTGTAAATGGATAAGTACAGTTACAGTAGTGTGTTGATGTAGGTGGGTAGATGCTGGAATAGTAATGTGTGGAGAGTGTACGTGTTTGTGGGTAGGTGCTGGTACAGTAGTGAATGGACAGTGTGGGTATAGGTGGGTAGGTGCTGGTACAGTTGTGTGTGAACAGAGTTGTTGTAGGTTGGTAGGTGCAGGTGCAGCTAAGTGTAGAGAGTTTCGGTGTAGTTGGCTAGGTGTTGGTACAGTAGTGTGTGTAAGTTAGGTGTAAGAGGGGAGGTGTAGGCATATTACTGTATATGTGTGTAAGTGGGTAGGAGTTGGTACAGTACAGTGTGGGTTTAGATTGGTAGGAGTTGGAACAGCAGTGCATGTGTGTATATGTGGGCAAGTGTTAGTACTGTAGTGTGTAGTGTGTGAGTGTAGGTGGGAAGGGGTTGGAAGATAGGTGTTGGAACAGTAGTGTATGGAGAATGTGTGTGTAGGTGTATAAGTGCTGGTATAGTAGTGTGTGGATAGTGTGTGTGTAGGTGGGTAAGCGCTGGTACAGTAGTGTGTGGAGAGTGTGGGTTTAGGTGGGTAGGTGCTGGGGACAGTACCGAATGGAGAGTGAGGGTGAAGGTGTGAAGGTACAAGTAGAGTAGTGAATGAAGTGTGTGGGTGTAGGTGGGTAGGTGCTGGGAGACTACTGTGTTTAGATTGTGGGTGTAGGTGGGAAGGTATTGGTACAGTACAGTGTGGAGAGTGTGGGTGTAGGTGGGTAGTTGTTTGTACAGTAGTGTGTGGAGAGTGTGGTTGTAGGTGGGAAGGTGTTGGTACAGTTTTGTGTGGAGAGTACCCACCTAATTGTACTCACCTAATTGTGGGTGCAGAGGTCGAGACTCAGCTGCTGGCCCTGCCCCTTCACTGATTGCTACTAGGTCCTCTCTTTGCTCCCTGAGCTTTGTCATACCTCATCTTAGAGCTAAAACTAAAGCTAAAACAATCTTATAGGAGTCAGGAATTGTGGGAAGAACTAGAAGCCATAAATGAAATTGAAACAAACCCAAAGTATTTCTTTTCTTACGCCAAATCAAAGTCGAGAACAACGTCCAGTATTGGGCCCCTACTTAAACAAGATGGGTCCTACACAGATGACAGCAAGGAAATAAGTGAGCTACTCAAGTCCCAATATGGCTCAGTTTTTAGCAAGCCGCTAACCAGACTGAGAGTCGAAGATCTAAGTGAATTTTTCATGAGAGAGCTACGGAATTTGGTAAACACAAGACTATCTGATGTTGTCCTGACGCCAAATGACTTTGAACATGTAATAAATAACATGCCATGCACTCTGCCTCAGAGCCTGACTCATGGCACTCCGTGTTCATCAAGAACGTGCTTTTAACATCCTATGGAGAGGGAGCATGGACACTGGGGTCATCGCACAGTACTAAAAACAACAGACATAGCCCCACTCCACAAAGGGGGCAGTAAAGCAATAGCAGAGAACTACAGACCGACAGTGCTAACATCTCATATCATAAAAATCTTTGAAAAGGCCCTAAGAAGCAAGATCACCACCCACCTAGATACCCATGAGTTACACAACCCAGGGCAGCATGAGTTTAGATCAGGTCACTCCTGTCTGTCCCAACTACTGTATCACTAGAAGACAAAAAGAATACATAGCCTTTGCAAAAGCCTTCGACAAGTTTGACCACGGTGTAATAGTGCACAAAATGTGTGCTAAAGGAATAACAGGAAAAGTTGGTAGATGGATCTATAATTTCCTGACAAATGGAGCACAAAGAGTAGCAGTCAACAGAGTAAAGTCTGAGGCAGCTACAGTGAAAAGCTCTGTTCCACAAGGCACAGTACTCACTCCCATTGTGTTCCTCATCCTCATATCCGACATAGACAAGGATGTAAGCCACAGCACCGTGTCTTCCTCTGCAGATGACACCCGAATCTGCATGACAGTGTCTTCCATTTCAGACACTGCAAGGCTCCAGGCGGACATCAACCAAATCTTTCAGTGGGCTGCAGAAAACAGTATGAAGTTCAGCGATGAGAAATTTCAATTACTCCGATATGGTAAACGTGAGGAAATTAAAACTCCATCAGAGTATAAAACAAATTCCAACCACACAATAGAGCGAAAAACTAACGTCAAAGACCTGGGAGTGATTATGCCAGAGGATCTCACCTTCAAGGACCATAACATTGTATCAATCGCATCTGCTAGAAAAATGACAGGATGGATAATGAGAACCTTCAAAACTAGGGATGCCAAGCCCATGATGACACTCTTCAGGTCATTTGTTCTATCTAGGCTGGAATATTGCTGCACACTAACAGCACCTTTCAAGGCAGGTGAAATTGCTGACCTAGAAAATGAACAGAGAACCTTCATGACATGCATAACTGAGATAAAACACCTCAATTACTGGGGGCGCTTGAAGTTCCTAAACCTGTACTCCCTAGAATGCAGTCAGGAGAGATACATGATTATATACACCTGGAAAATCATAGAAGGACTAGTACCAAACTTGCACACGAAAATCACTCCTATGAAAACAAAAGACTCGGCAGATGATGAAAAATTCCCCCAGTGAAAAGCAGGGATGTCACTAGCACGTTAAGAGACAACACAATAAGTGTCAGGGGCCCAAGACTGTTCAACTGCCTCCCAGCATACATAAGGGGGATTACCAATAGACCCCTGGCTGTCTTCAAGCAGGCACTGGACAAGCAACCAAAGTTGGTACCTGACCAGCCGGGCTGTGGTTCGTGCGTTGGATCAGGTTGATCATGCCCTGATCCACTATGAGGCCTGGTCACAGACCAGACTGTTGGGCTTTTGCCCACGGAACTCTCTCCATGTAAACTCCAGGTATGTATGGTTCCTGCCTCCACTACCTCAATTGCTAGGCTATTCCACTTTCTGACTATGACTGAAGAAATAGTTCCTAACATTCCTTTGACTCATCTGGGGCTTTGACTTCCAATTGTGACCCCTTGTTTTTGTGTCCCCTCTCTGGAACATCCTGTCTCTATCCACCTTGTCTATTCCAAACAGTATTTTGTATGTCATTATCATATCTCCCCAATCCTTCTGTCCTCCACTCGTCAGGCCAATGTCCCTTAACCTTTCTTCGTAGTACATTCCCCTTAGCTCTGGAACTAACCTTGTCGCAAACCTTTGCACTTCCTCTGATTTCTTGACATGCTTGTTCAATTGTGGGTCCAAACAGGTGCTGCATACTCCAGTATGGGTCTGACGTACATGGTGTACAGTGTCTTGAACGATTCCTGACTAAGGTATTTCTAATGCAATTCTCAGGTTTGCCAGGCACCCATATGCTGCAGCAGTTATCTGGTTCATGTGTGCTTCAAGGAGAAAGATTTTGCGGTGTTATACTTACCCCAAGATCTTTCTACTTGAGCGAGGTTTGTAGTCTTAGGCCGCCTAGCCTATACTCCATCTGCGGTCTTCTTTGCCCTTTCCCGATATTCATGACTTTGCATTTAGCGGGGTTAAATTCGAGAAGCCAGTTGCTGGACCAGGTGTCCAGCATTTCCAGGTCTCTTTGAAGTCCTGCCTGATCCTCATCTGATTAAATTCTCCTCATTAACTTCACATCATCTGCGAACAGGGACACTTCTGAGTCTAAACCTTCTGTCACGTCATTTACATATACCAGAAATAGAACAGGGCCTAGGACCGATCTCTGTGGAACCCAGCTCATCACAGGTGCCCACTGTGATTCCTCATTACGTACCATGACTTATTGTTGCCTCCCTGTCAGATATTCTCTGATCCTTTGGGTGTAGGTGGGAAGGTGTTGGTACAGTACGGTGTAGAGAGTGTGGATGTAGGTGGGTAGTTGTTGATACAGTAGCGTGTGGAGACTGTGGTTTTCGGTCGGTTGGTGCTGGTACAGTAGTGTGTGGAGAGTGTGGGTGTAGGTGGGTAGATGTTGGTACAGTACTGTGTGTAGAGTGTAGGTGGGTAGGTGCTGGTACATTAATGTGTGGAGAGTGTGGGTGTAGGTGGGTAGGTGCTGGTACAGTAGGGTTTGGGTGTAGGTGGGTAGATGCTGATACAGTAGTGTGTGGAGTGTTGTTGTAGGTGGGTAGGGGATGGTACAGTATTGTGTAGGTGTTAGTGGGTAGTGGATGGTACAGTAGTATGAAAAATGGACATGTTTGACCCCACTTATACAGCAAGTTAGGTTCCAGGCTATTGCTTGTTAAGGACACATCGTTGGAAAGTGGAATGCCTTTTTCTCCACTTATACAAATACCAGAGAGCAAGTTTACACTAACATATATTAAGTTAACACTAGTACTAGGTATTAAAAACACAAAAGTAAAATACACACACAGTAGTCTGATTACTTACCTTAATACATTTGCTGTCTTAATGTAGGGTGAGAAGTGAGTAATCATGGTAAAACGAATAAACGAGAGAGAATGAGTGAACAAGAGAAGCTAGAGATGTGGAGGATGTAAGCAAACAGAAGAATATATCTGGTTATGATAGATACACGTTCATCTACACCTAACATCTCATATTTATGTTAATTTTATTCTACTGTGGGATGTATTTATCTTGCTTATATGTTACATAGCATGTTTATTATATAATTAAAAAAAAATATTATAGATGGATTAATGAATTATTATTATAATAAAAAAGAAGCGCTAAGCCACAAGGGCTATACAGCGCTGCAGGGTAGGGAAGGAAGCGAGGGTATTGGGCGGCAGAAGGGGAGAGGGAAGATTAGTAGGTTACAGAAAACAGCGGGGCAGGGGATAGTGCGGGGGTAGAGGGTAGCAAGAGATTGAGGTAGAAAGGGCTGAAGGTATCATCAGAGTGTGTGAAGTAAGTCAGTTGTTGTCAAAAAGACAATGAGAGAGTCCGGATGAAAGGTGGGTCCATCAGCAAGAAGGGAAGGTAAAGAGAGAGCAGTGGAGCGAAGACGACGATGGAGGTAAATTCTGCATGCTCGTTGATAAAGTGGGCAGTCTAACAGAATGTGGCTGACCGATAATGGAACCTGACAATTCTCACAGAGAGGAGCAGGGCGCCTCTCCATGAGATATCCACGAGTAAGACGAGTATGGCCAATGCGAAGACGGGAGAGAGTAGTCTCCCAACCTCGACACTGGTGACAAGAAGACGGCCAGTAACCTATACTCGGTTTAATAGATTGAGGTTTGTTACCGAGCAGAGTAGACCAACGTTGTTGCCAACGAGTGTGAAGGTGGGTAACTATTGCAGCAAAATAGTCCGTAAATGGAATACCTCTACATGAAACTGGTAGGTCATGTACTGCTGACCGCGCAGCAGTGTCTGGCTGTTCATTGCCCGGTACATCAACATGACCAGGGACCCCAAAAAAAAACAATATCTTTATGCTTTGTAAAGATGCGGCGTAGCCAAAGTTGGATACGGAGGACTAAGGGTGTATCAAATTTCTGTATAGCCTGTAAAGCACTAAGGGAGTCTGAAACAACCACAAATGATGACACATGCATAGATGCAATATGGATAAGTGCTGCAAGAATAGCATTCAATTCAGCAGTAAAAATACTAGCTGAAGATAGTAAATGCCCTCATACGACGCTGTCCAGAAACACTGCTGTGAATCCTACACTGTCAGAAGACTTAGAGCCATCTATGTACACTACAATGGCATGAGAATGAGAGTGGAAGTGGTCAAGAAAAAGTGAGCGGGAAGCAATCGTAGACAGTTGGGCATTCGAGCAAGGGAGAGAGAAAGAACAGATTCGAACAGCTGGAACTTCCAAGGGGGTTAGGGAAAAGTGAGATGCTACGTGAACACAGAAAGGTGGTAACTGAAGAGAAGACAAGAGTGAATGTAGGCGAAGAGAGAAGGGACAGAGCAAACAGGGGCGGAGAACAAATAATGTCAACTAATATCGGTGACCATTCTATAAATGGGAGGATTGCGGAGATTATGAGAACGTACACAGTAGCGAAGGCAATGGGCATCATGGCGATCGGATAAGGATGGAACGTTCGTTTCTGCATAAAGGCTCTCAACAGGGGAAGAGCGAAAAGCACCAAGGCATAAACGTAATCCTTGGTGATGAATGGGGTTAAGGCTAGAGAGAGCAGCAGGAGAGGCCGCTGAATAGATCTGGTCACCATAATCAAGTTTCGATAAAATGAGGGTGGAATGTAGGCAAAGGAGAGTTCGACGATCAGCTTCCCATGAAAGATGAGCAAGGGTTTTAAGAAGGTTCAGTCGGCTGTGACAGGTTGCCTTCAGAGAGGTAATATGAGGTTTCCAGGATAACGTACGGTCAAAGAGGAGGCCCAGAAGCCTGACTATCACGTTCAGGGATATGGGAGCCACAGAGGTACAAACGGTGAACGGAGATGACAGAGCATCTAGTGAAAGTAATTTGGTGAGTTTTGGTACTGGAAAACTTAAACCCATGCATCATGCATGGTGGCCCAATTGGAAACAAGGTCGACTGCATGCTGGAGATAAACTGTAATGAGGTGACAGTCAGAGCCTGCACAGGGAATAGCGAAGTCATCAGCATAGAGTGATGACCAAATATTTGATGGAAGACTAGAGGCCAAATCATTTATAGCAAGGAAAAAAAGTGTTGCGCTCAGAACACATCCCTGGGGGACACCTTCAGCTTGGATAAAGTCCGGGGAGAGCACATTATTAACTCGAACACGGAAATGTCTGTCAGTTAAAAAATTCTTAAGGAAGGATGGTAGATTGCTTCGGAGGCCTAAGGAGTGGGCTTGGGCCTAAATATTATACCTCCAAATTGTGTCATATGCCTTCTCAAGGTCAAAAAATATGGCAATAACTGAGTGGTTATTCGCGAAGGCATTATGAACATACGTATCCAAGCATAGTAAGGGATCTATGGTAGAACGGCCCTTACGAAAGCCATACTGACGAGTGGAGAGACTGTTGTGTGTCTCTAAATACCACACTAAACGTCTGTTTACCAGGCGTTCCATCACTTTGCAAACTGCACTGGTAAGAGTGATGGGACGATAGTGGGAGGCTCCATGTCCAGTAGTACCCAGTCTGTGGGAAGGGAGAACAGTGGCAGATTTCCACAGCTGTGGAAGAACTCCCTGTGACCAAATAAGATTGAAAAGGTGTAAGAGGACTGCAAAGGCTGACTGATGTAAATGTTGTAGCATACGAATATGAATGTCGTCGGGCCCAGCTGCCGATGATCGGCAAGCTGAAAGTGTTGCCTACAGTTCCTGAAGTGTAAAAGGCACATTATACTGTTCTTCTCTGAGAGAAGAAAACTCCAAGGGTGCTAATTCTCTAGCAGACTTTGAGGAAAGAAACGAGGGACATAGATGGACCCACTGAGAAATACTGACCAGATGATTGCCAGTTTCATTGGCAACATCTAGTGGGTTTGCTATATCAACACCGGCAACCCGCAGAACAGGAGCCGGGTCAGGAGAATATTTGCCACTCAGTTTTCGTACTTTCTTCCAGACTGCACTCATAGAGGAAGCAGAGGTGATGATGGAGACATAATCTCACTAGCAAGTGTGTTTAGTGTCACGGATGACACAGCGAGCAATCGCACACTTCTGCTTAAAATCAAGAAGTCTCTCCGTGGTTCTATTGTACCAGTACCTGCCCCACGCAGTGCATTTCAAACGTACTGCATGAGCACAAGCAGGAGACCACCAAGGCATGCATTTCTGAGAATGCCTGCCCAAAGTTTGGGGTATAGAATGAGAAGCTGCGGTTAAAACGGAGGACGAGAAGAGGTGTAAAAACTCATCAATGGAGGACGAAGAAGGAACCTCACTAAAAACAGTTGTGAGTAAAGGTTCCAATTTGCCTGATCAAATTGCCAGCGGGGGTTACGAAGAGGTGGTGAATATGAAGGGGAAGTAAGAATGATTGGGAAATGATCACTGTCATGTAAATCTGGGAGAACAGACCAGGTGAAGTCTAATGCGGCAGAGGAAGAGGATACTGAGAGATCGATGCAAGAGAGAGTGTGAGTGAGAGTGTGAGGTGCAGTCTGTCTCTCGCTGTGAGGAGGCTGTAGTGGGGGAGGTAGCAACGGCTACCAGCAGTGAGGTGCAGCCCAGCACCTGCTACAAGTGGCGAGTGGTTCACAGTAACGGGAGGCGCATCAGAGTAAGGAAAGTTATGAGTGAAGATCTGAAGGTAGGAAATAGCTTCTCTGTTCTTCAGGATGAATGTACTTCAGTGGCCAGTGAAGTTAAGGGTACTACTGCCCCTGCTAATGGAGGTAAGTGCATTCTTGTGGTTGGTGACTCTCAGGTACCTAAGATATATTGACCGTGCTTTTTGTAATAGGAATAAGATGAGAGATAGAATGTGCTTCCCTGGAGCTGGTGTTGGGGACATTGTCAACAGGCTGGATAATATCATGGAGAGAGTTCCGGGGGTCAACGCCCCCGCGGCCCGGTCTGTGACCAGGCCTCCTGGTGGATCAGAGCCTGATCAACCAGCCTGTTGCTGCTGGCTGCACACAAACCAATGTACGAGCCACAGCCCGGCTGATCAGGAACTGACTTTAGGTGCTTTTCCAGTGCCAGCTTGAAGACTGCCAGGGGTCTGTTGGTAATCCCCCTTATGTGTGCTGGGAGGCAGTTGAACAGTCTCGGGCCCCTGACACTTATTGTATGGTCTCTTAACGTGCTAGTGACATCCCTGCTTTTCATTGGGGGGATGGTGCATCGTCTGCCAAGTCTTTTGCTTTCGTAGTGAGTGATTTTCGTGTGCAAGTTCGGTACTAGTCCCTCTAGGATTTTCCAGGTGTATATAATCATGTATCTCTCCCTCCTGCGTTCCAGGGAATACAGGTTTAGGAACCTCAAGCGCTCCCAGTAATTGAGGTGTTTTATCTCCGTTATGCGCGCCATGAAAGTTCTCTGTACATTTTCTAGGTCGGCAATTTCACCTGCCTTGAAAGGTGCTGTTAGTGTGCAGCAATATTCCAGCCTAGATAGAACAAGTGACCTGAAGAGTGTCATCATGGGCTTGGCCTCCCTAGTTTTGAAGGTTCTCATTATCCATCCTGTCATTTTTCTAGCAGATGCGATTGATACAATGTTATGGTCCTTGAAGGTGAGATCCTCCGACATAATCACTCCCAGGTCTTTGACGTTGGTGTTTCGCTCTATTTTGTGGCCAGAATTTGTTTTGTACTCTGATGAAGATTTAATTTCCTCATGTTTACCATATCTGAGTAATTGAAATTTCTCATCGTTGAACTTCATATTGTTTTCTGCAGCCCACTGAAAGATTTGGTTGATGTCCGCCTGGAGCCTTGCAGTGTCTGCAATGGAAGACACTGTCATGCAGATTCGGGTGTCAGTTAAAGAGAGAAATAAAAAAGGGAATTAGAAAAGCAAAAAGAGATTATGAGGTTAAAGTTGCAAGAGAATCGAAGACTAACCCAAAAGGATTCTTTCAGGTATACAGAAGTAAGATCAGGGACAAGATAGGCCCACTCAAAAGTTCCTCGGGTCAGCTCACTGACAGTGATAAGGAAATGTGTAGAATTTTTAACACGTACTTCCTCTCAGTTTTTACACAGGAGGATACCAGCGATATTCCAGTAATGATAAATCATGTAGAACAGGACGATAATAAACTGTGCACGATTAGAGTCACAAGTGACATGGTCCTTAGGCAAATAGATAAATTAAAACCTAACAAATCCCCAGGCCCTGATGAACTGTATGCAAAGGTTCTAAAGGAATGTAAAGAGGAGCTTAGCACACCTTTGGCTAATCTTTTCAACATATCACTACAAACTGGCATGGTGCCAGATAAGTGGAAAATGGGAAATGTGATACCTATTTTCAAAACAGGTGACAGGTCCTTAGCTTCGAACTATAGACCAATAAGCCTAACCTCCATAGTGGGAAAATTTATGGAATCAATAATTGCAGAGGCAGTTCGTAGCCACCTTGAAAAGCATAAATTAATCAACGAATCTCAGCATGGTTTTACAAAGGGGCGTTCCTGCCTTACGAATTTATTAACTTTTTTCACTAAGGTATTTGAGGAGGTTGATCATGGTAATGAATATGATATTGTGTATATGGACTTCAGTAAGGCTTTTGACAGGGTTCCACATCAGAGACTCTTGAGGAAAATTAAAGCACAGGGAATAGGAGGAGAAATTTTTTCCTGGATAGAGGCATGGTTGACAAATAGGCAGCAGAGAGTTTGCATAAATGGGGAGAAATCAGAGTGGGGAAGCGTCACGAGCGGTGTTCCACAGGGGTCAGTGTTGGGCCCCCTGCTGTTCACAATATACATAAACGACATAGATGAGGGCATAAAGAGCAACATCGGCAAGTTTGCCGATGACACCAAAATAGGCCGTCGAATTCATTCTGACGAGGACATTCGAGCACTCCAGGAAGATTTGAATAGACTGATGCATTGGTCGGAGAAGTGGCAGATGCAGTTTAATATAGACAAATGCAAAGTTCTAAAAGTTGGACAGGACAATAACCATGCCACATATAAACTAAATAATGTAGATCTTAATATTACGGATTGCGAAAAAGATTTAGGAGTTCTGGTTAGCAGTAATCTGAAACCAAGTGTTCGCAATAAAGCTAATAGAATCCTTGGCTTCATATCAAGAAGCATAAATAATAGGAGTCCTCAGGTTGTTCTTCAACTCTATACATCCTTGGTTAGGCCTCATTTAGATTATGCTGCACAGTTTTGGTCACCGTATTACAGAATGGATATAAATTCTCTGGAAAATGTACAAAGGAGGATGACAAAGTTGATCCCATGTATCAGAAACCTTCCCTATGAGGATAGACTAAGGGCCCTGAATCTGCACTCTCTAGAAAGACGTAGAATTAGGGGGGATATGATTGAGGTGTATAAATGGAAGACAGGAATAAATAAAGGGGATGTAAATAGTGTGCTGAAAATATCTAGCCTAGATAGGACTCGCAGCAATGGTTTTAAGTTGGAAAAATTCAGATTCAGGAAGGATATAGGAAAGTACTGGTTTGGTAATAGAGTTGTGGATGAGTGGAACACACTCCGAGTACAGTTATAGAGGCCAGAACGTTGTGTAGCTTTAAAAATAGGTTGGATAAATACATGAGTGGATGTGGGTGGGTGTGAGTTGTACCTGATAGCTTGTGCTACCAGGTTGGTTGCTGTGTTCCTCCCTTAAGTCAATGTGACCTGACCTGACTAGGTTGGGTGCATTGGCTTAAGCCGGTAGGAGACTTGGACCTGCCTCACATGGGCCAGTAGGCCTTCTGCAGTGTTCCTTCGTTCTTATGTTCTTATGTTCTTATATCCAGGATAGATAATGCCCGATAAGGAGAGAGATATAAAGAACAGAGTGTATACCACCTATGCAAGTGGATACGGGCTGCTGTGTAATGCAGCAAAGTGTGAACAAATAGCGGATGGTACGGAATATCAGTGCGTAGAAGAAGGGCACTTTCATTAAAGGTCCCATCAGGAAAAGGATCCAAAGAATACAATAAATTATAGCCTGAGATGGGATAGATAACAGCAGAGTATAATTTTTGTTCTTGTGAGCAAACACCAACAGGGGAAAACTGGGAGATCAACATCTGAAGCTCACCCTGATTACCCCTGAGGCTGTGTATATTCCACTGTAAATAGGCCATGATTGGCAACGATAAAGATACCAGAAATCTGCAGGTTAAGGGTACCTATGGACTAGAGGGGTTAGAAAAGTCCACATGCGGCGGCAACGGAATACGTTCAAGTAGCGAAGGAATGGTGCGCTGCGAAGAAAGGAGTTGCACAGATGGAGGAGACGAAAGAGAAGGAACAGAGGGTGGATCAGTGTCCATTGATGGTTTGGTCTCTGCAATATATTCAGAAATTGCTTCAAGTGTTTTGGAATTCAAAGACGTAATTAAGTACCTGAATAGTGTGATGGTACAGTAAGAGTGGTAGTGCAATAAAGTACCTGTATAATGTGGTGGTACAGTAATAGTGGTATACCTGGAGTATACCTTGAGAGAGTTCTGGGGATCAACGCCCCCGCAGCCCGGTCTGTGACCAGGGCACATGGAGTATTAGGGCCTGATCAACGATGCTGTTACTGCTGGCTGCATGTGATCCAACATACTAGCCACAACCTGGCTGGTCAAGTACTGACTTTAGGTGCCTGTCCAGCATCTGCTTAAAAATGGCCAAATGTCTATTAGTAATCCCCTGATATATGCTAGGAAGCAGCTGTATAATCTTGGGCCCTTGACACTTATTGTGTTATCTCTTATCGTGCTAGTGGCACCACTGCTTTTCATTTTTTTTATATTTTTATTAAAACAAATACATTATTACAATTAAAATAGTAACTTTATATGCGAACAAAAAGATTCTAAAAACCCTAAAGCATACAGATATGAAGAAAAAACATTAAATTATTTCGTGTACAATTTCCCATCCATCAGAATAAAACTCACTGACAATTGCCATGTAAGTTAATAACTTAGTCCATACTTGTGTAAGGACTATTTTTACATAATATACAATAAATAACTGAACATATTATTAATATCCTACAAAACTAATGATAAAAGCCATCGAACCTGATGACCCCCTCAATATTATATATGTTTTATCACATATTTTGCAATATTTATAAACATACTTGGACTGTCAAAAGCTCAAAGTATAATTATCTTCCAACACTGCCACCCACACCATGTATGGAAAATTTCCTAGGGTGCTTAACTATATGTTTACCGTAGTCACCCCGTGTAGACATGTGAGAAAACTTAACCACCTCTGGTCGCGGCAGGTGGTCCCCTCGACCTCACTATCTTATCCATATCTATCCGAGACCAGTATAGATTGGATAGCACCCACAAGTACGGTGCTACTAATTAATTGTGGACTGTATAGATTATATTAGTTTAGCTGAATGAAGGGGGGGGGGTAGGATACACATGGATACATCCATCAAGGAAAAACATTTGTACATAATCCCACTACTTACCAGATGTTCTCTGGTGGTCACTTGACATAGCTGGATCACTCGTAACCTATCTAATTATAACATACCACTACTGGCCAGTCTAAGGTTGCTATAACTAGAAGGGTTACTTAACTGTGGGTGATTGATATTCCTCATTTCTTGATTCACCATCTCATTTTCGATGTCCTGCTACACCGACACGATTCTCATTCCAGCAGGACGAGGTATCCGCTGGTTTGTCCTGCTTTAGACGTCGTGACTCAAGGAGTTTCCCTTTCCTCGTCTCGTTAACAACGAGGTCTAGCGTGTTCACTCGGAGCAAACGACTGATTTCACTTCACATATTCTCTTAACTTAGCGTTATTATCATTAATTACATTACAATTCACAAGACGATTTAACGTCTCATAACTATTATACAAACTAGAGGTCACTCCATTAAGATCGGAGACCGATGAGTGATGATTAATCCAAGGGTAATTTTCCCCAGGACGCAGTCCATTGTGATGCGTCAGTCACCCGGTCCTTCTCTTATCACACTTTTACCACTCTATTACTGTGGTCCCGTAAATCCCGTTCCCTCACTCTCCACCAGGAACAGTTACGACACTTCTTATTATGAAATGAGGCCTATATTAATCCTTAGGCCACCGTGAACGTCAATTTCGTGGTTCCATGTTTTCCCAGCTTCCTCACGACCATTCAAAAACAATACGCGCCCGCCTCCCCCGCACATCCGCGCATGCGCCAAGGGAACTCTTGGTTCTACTCTATTTTCAAATACATTTTGACTCATATCGGCACAAAAAACACCTATTAGGCGCTATAGTTTCGGAAAATTAAAAATTTTCCACACTGCGGCCGGGCGGAAGTCGTTGTTAGACGACTTAAATTGCGTCTTCCTCCCGGAGACGGTTCCAGCCCTCTCTAGATTGCGCTGCTGTTTTCCTAGTGGGTCTTACTACAGTTTCTTCTTGCATTACCCGGTCAGTGTCTTCAATATCACTCGTGTCACTTTCCCTTAGGTTTCCATCTGCACTGGATTGAACGTCATTTAATTCTAAGGGAATTAATTTATTAATGGTACGCAAACTTTCCTGACCACGACACAACACTTTGACGTTTCTGACAACACCTTGTGCATCTGGGTATAATGTAACTACCTTGCCCAGAGGCCACAGTGTTCGATGTTGTTCAGTATCAATTAACACAATGTCACCTGGTTGAATGTTCTGTCGGTTTACTGCCTCTGGCGCACCATAAAAGTGTTCACGTAGTGTAAGAAGATATTCTTTACGCCACACATCAGACCAATGAATAATTACCTTATTTAACATTTTGAACTTGTCACTCAACACCGTCACGTTATTGTAATCCTCATCACTTCCCTCGGGATTATCTCTATAGATAGGCGCAGCTTCTAACCTTTGTCCACATATTAGGTGAGAGGGAGTCAGTATCTCCGCGTCAGGAGTGTCGCTCATGTATGACAGAGGGCGATTGTTCACTCGATTCTCTGCCTCCACCAACACTGCCCGGAACTCCTCCAAATCAATTCTCTTCCTGTGTAGCACCTTACGAAGACATCTTTTCACTGTACCTATCATTCTTTCGTACAGTCCTCCCTGCCAGGGGGCTCTGGGAGTAATAAATTTCCAGACACACCCTCGCTGGGTCAACAAAGACTGTACATCATCACTCTTATTTAATTTCATCAAATGTTGAGCACCCGCTACAAAATTGGTGGCATTATCTGAGATCATCAATCTTGGGCAGGATCGTCTAGCTGCAAATTTCCGGAACAGCTGTATGAACTGTTCTGCAGACAAGTCCTGAGCCACTTCTAGATGAACAGCCCTAGTAGCTGTACAAGTAAATAGACATACATACACCTTCAAGGGGACACCATCTGAAGTATCTGTCAAAATGATTGGCCCACTATAGTCCACTCCGGTCACATCAAATGGTTTTACCAACTGCACGCGTTCCTTGGGCAATGGTGGAGGACCTGGGTACATGTAGGTTCTGGCATCCACCCGGCGACATATTACACACGACTTGATAACGCCCTTTACACTTTGCCGTCCTTGTGGAATCCAGAAGGTTTCCCGAATACAGTTTAAGGTATCCTGTACCCCACCGTGCATCACGTTATTATGGGCATTAAAGACAATCAAGGTTGTCAGGTGATGAGTTTTGGGCAGCAAGATAGGGTGCTTAGCATATTCCCCCAATTCAGCATTTTGTAACCTGCCTCTGCACCTAATTACATCATCCTCTAAATACAGCCCCAGCTTTTCTATTATTGAGCCTTTCACAAATTTTCCGTCCATCATGAATTTAATCTCATCCCTGTAGGTTTCTTCTTGTACCCTCTGTAGCCAGTATTTCGGGGGATGGGGAAAATTATGTGAGATATTCATCTTACTTATAAATTTAAACACTAACCTGGTCACACTAATCAGCTTAGGTAAGGAAGAATACCTGTTCATATCAATGGCTAAGGAGGGACTACTGACCGGAGCGGTGCTCACCGTAATTTCGAC
This sequence comes from Cherax quadricarinatus, assembly GCF_038502225.1. Taxonomy (NCBI): domain Eukaryota; kingdom Metazoa; phylum Arthropoda; class Malacostraca; order Decapoda; family Parastacidae; genus Cherax; species Cherax quadricarinatus. The sequence goes on from NW_027195110.1 coordinate 108,626, forward strand.
AGGAGCAATATGTGCCTTTTGCACCGGCCAGTTAATTTTGTCCACCAGCCAACTTGGCCCTTTAAACCACGATAAAGCACTCACAAATTTTCCATAAGTCAAGCCTCGAGACAAGAAGTCAGCTGGGTTCTCGTCACCAGGAATGTGATTAAAGGTTAACATATGCTGACCCAAACTGTTATGTTTCTCCTGCATTTGATGGATTTCAGCGACTCTGTTTTGTACATACACAATCTTACTGTTACCATTACGAATCCATTGTAAGGATACCTCGTTATCAGACCAAATTACGGTGTCGCTAATATTTATCTCTCGCAATTTATTTCTTATATAATTGGCTAATTTGACACCTACATAAATGGCCGTTAATTCCAACTGAGGTAAGGTGCGTGATTTGATTGGAGCCACCTTAGCCTTAGACATAACAAGAGAAATAGCACTATTACATTGAAGGTAAGCGACTGCTCCATAGGCTAATTTCGAAGCATCGCAAAAAATGTGGAGTACATTCTCTCCCTCTTGACTGGCCACATTACGGGGGAACTTCAACATTGGTAATTTTACATATTCCCCCATTAGTTCTTCCCACCTTTCAACAAATTCCTCAGGTAGGGTTTCATCCCAAGCACACTTAAGCTTCCATGCTTCTTGTATCAACAATTTTCCTCTTATGGTAAGTGGGGACACTAAGCCTAGTGGATCGAAGCATTTTGAAACTTCTGCAAGCAAGACTCTCTTGGTTAATTTATTGGGCATGTTGTAGTCATTAGACTTTAACGATAACAAGTCTCCCTCTGTGTCCCAAGTCAGTCCCAGCACATTACTATATTTGGACACTTCAACTCCAGGGTTGTCTTTATTTATTTGAACTCTTAAACTGGACGAATTACTGTTCCATTCCCTCAGGGGCATATTTGCACCTTGCATTATTTCATTAGCCCCTGCGTATATGCTCATTAGTTCCTCTTCAGTAGACGTCACCCCCAGGAAATTGTCCACATAAAATTGTTTACCCATTACTCCACTCAGTGGACCACCCGTACGCTTAAGGTGTGCATTTATCGTTGCCTGTAGTAGGAACGGACTGGAGGTAGCACCAAACAATACACTCCTGAAGCGAAAAGTCTTCAGGGGACTAAGTGGGTCACTAGGATTCTCGGGCCATAAGAACCTAGTGCAATCCCGGTCAGCCTCCTGCAGACCCACTCTCAGGAAAGCTTTACTTATGTCTGCCGTAAAGGCATAATTCTTAACCCTGAAGTTTAATAGTATGTCTCCCAGTTTTTCCGTCAACGACGGACCTGTCATCAAACAGTCATTCAAACTAGGTACACTTTTATTACTCCTGGCGCTACAATTAAACACAATCCTCAGAGGAGTGGTCTTAGAATCTTTCTTCACTCCGTGGTGTGGCAAATAGTGACCATAAATCTGGGTTTGCTCGGGAGGTACCTCCTCTATGAATTTATTATTTAACTGCTCATTAATTATATCATCGTAAGCAGTCAACAGTTCTGGTGTCTTGCTCAATTCGTGGAGCTGAGCCTTTAATTGTCCATACGCCATCCGGTAATTAGTTGGTAGGTCTGGATGGTTCAGCTTCCACGGAAGTCTCACCCAGTATTGTCCAGATTCAAATTTAACATCCTTCTGGTATTGTTCTTGAGTAAAGGAATCATCTGGACTTTCTTCATTTACATTGATCCCTATGCTGTCCAATTCCCATAATTTATACACAGGTTCAACTTCATCCTCTATTGAAGTATATTTATACTGGGGTGATACTTCATGAGTAAGACACACCGTAACTGTATTTATGGATTCCTCCAGTCATTCATTTTCGGTACGAGGAAGCCTGCCATACATCACGTGACCTCCGGCGGTCCTTAGAAGGGTGACTCCGCATTTCTTTGTCATACCCTTTACAAAGGTGGCATAATGGTCACTACCTATCAAAATATCTATTGGCCCCACCGCATCATTATTTATACCGGAAGGTGCCAAATCTACCTTGCTCGAAAGCCTTTCAGTAGCGTTACCAAGCCCTATTGTAGATATTTTCTCTGGGAGCCTATCCACAATTACGGCATTAATACGTTTTCTCTCATTGCCCAGCCGGACAGTTACATAAACAGTGTCGTATGACTGGGCCTTCTTATTCGAGAGAAAGCCAGATAGCTTGAGTATAGCAGGATCTCCCATTTGTACCTTCATCCCATTAAGGCAGTTACGTTTTATGAAGGTACGTTGTGATCCCTGATCCAGTAATGCTGTTACAGTTTTGGATTTACGCCGTTTATCATTAATCACCACATCCAACACAGGCAAAGCTACCTCAGCTAGGCCATCATTACCGACGTTAGCTGCAATCTTTACGTGGGCTACTGTTGTGTCTGGGTTATTATCACTATCAGTACTATTGTTACCATCATTACGATTAGATCTGCCCTTACACATAGCTATGTGGTGTCTTCCCTTGTTACACTGATAACAATAGTGCAAGTTAGCACGGCAATCCCTTACATTATGATTTCCTAGACACCTGATACATCTAGCAAGCTCTTCCAATCTTTCCACTTTAACATCCCATGAATTATAGGCATTACAGTTCTTAGAGAAATGAGTGCCGTTGCAGAAGATACAATCTCTCCTGTCCTTGCCTGACCTCTTATCAACTGGGCTACCCTTATTGTGGTACTTCCTCCTCTTACTTGGAGGTGGAGAACCACTATAACTGGCACCTGTCACTTGATACGTGCCTACGTAACCCCGTGTAGTAGGTGGTTTAGGATTATTGATATTAGGATAAGGTTTCCCTTTGTGGAACTTGGCAGGTGCACTGGGGTCTGTAGACGTGGTATTCCTAGAGGTAATGGGTTGGCTGGTCTGTAGTTGGACAATTAGCTCTTGCAGTCCCACTCTTATTTCTTCCAACCTGAAGTAACCCTTGTGATATCGGTTAGATAACCACTCTATGGTCTTGTGGTTCAATTTATTCTGAATCAAGGCACTCAACAACCACTCTGCTCCCTCCAGATCATATTTATTACTCAAGGTCTTAAGAGTGCTTTCTAGTTTGATCCTAAATTGCTGTAAACTGCTGCGGTTGTGATCTGGAGTCTTCAAATTAGCCAAATTATCTACTAGGTCCAGCCTACTTTGCTCCAAGTTACCGTAAGTGACCTCCAACAAGTCCACTGCCTCACTATAGGAGTCATCTACATTTGGGAATGCTTGTATGAGAACATGCGCATCTCCCCTTACTTGTCCCTTTAAATAGCATAATTTGGTAACACTTGCAAGATCACTCCTATCATGTACGACTGCTTTAAAGATAGACCAAAACTCCTCCCAGTGTTCTCCCGGATTAAACACAGGCATACATAATTCTGGGAGTTTTGGTAGATGCCTCTGACTTTCCTTACTAGGTTGACCAACAACATTGTTTACACCCTTTACCTTCTCCAAATCCTTAGTTTTGCAGGACACAATGTTGTCCTCCACTTCATAATGTTGATCCAGCAGTCGCTCCCTTTCAGCATCATCTGCACAATTCTCTAGCAGCTCTTTTTCATAGTCTTTAAACCACAATCTATATGACTCATGTCTATTTCCTAAGGCATCTAGGTGTAGCTTTAATTCATCAGGGTTTACCGTTTCTTGTTTCATTAACTCCATACACTTCTTGTATGATTTAGTAACATGACCCTTCCGAGCTTGTAGTGACGCTTTCTTTGCTTTGGCATCCATGGACTTGCCAGTCGCACTAACTTCCTCAGACCCAGCCATGGTTAGGGAATTAATAATCACCCATTATACTACTTAAGTAGACGCCTTATAAGAGTAATTCTTGCACTTTACTCTTGTATAAATCCTAGCCACCCATGTGCTAGCAATTTATTGGGCTAATTATCATCCATCACACGATCGATTAAACTTGTGCACCCTACACCGACTTCCTTCAATCAGTCACTTAATTATTAAGTAATTAATTCAATTAATTTTTTCACTGATTGCATCCAGTTCACGAAGGACCAGCGCCTAGATATGGAAAATTTCCTAGGGTGCTTAACTATATGTTTACCGTAGTCACCCCGTGTAGACATGTGAGAAAACTTAACCACCTCTGGTCGCGGCAGGTGGTCCCCTCGACCTCACTATCTTATCCATATCTATCCGAGACCAGTATAGATTGGATAGCACCCACAAGTACGGTGCTACTAATTAATTGTGGACTGTATAGATTATATTAGTTTAGCTGAATGAAGGGGGGGGTAGGATACACATGGATACATCCATCAAGGAAAAACATTTGTACATAATCCCACTACTTACCAGATGTTCTCTGGTGGTCACTTGACGTAGCTGGATCACTCGTAACCTATCTAATTATAACATACCACTACTGGCCAGTCTAAGGTTGCTATAACTAGAAGGGTTACTTAACTGTGGGTGATTGATATTCCTCATTTCTTGATTCACCATCTCATTTTCGATGTCCTGCTACACCGACACGATTCTCATTCCAGCAGGACGAGGTATCCGCTGGTTTGTCCTGCTTTAGACGTCGTGACTCAAGGAGTTTCCCTTTCCTCGTCTCGTTAACAACGAGGTCTAGCGTGTTCACTCGGAGCAAACGACTGATTTCACTTCACATATTCTCTTAACTTAGCGTTATTATCATTAATTACATTACAATTCACAAGACGATTTAACGTCTCATAACTATTATACAAACTAGAGGTCACTCCATTAAGATCGGAGACCGATGAGTGATGATTAATCCAAGGGTAATTTTCCCCAGGACGCAGTCCATTGTGACGCGTCAGTCACCCGGTCCTTCTCTTATCACACTTTTACCACTCTATTACTGTGGTCCCGTAAATCCCGTTCCCTCACTCTCCACCAGGAACAGTTACGACACATGGCATTTACCCTCGGTCCCACTCCCCCTCTGCGTACATTCGTCATTACCACCTCTTTACTTAGCCATGCCCTTCCAAAACCCCAAACATAACGGAGCACCCTTCTCTGTATCTCTTGTATCTCCTGCCCTCGTAAAAGATACACCACAGCAATATTCCACACTTTACTATATACCAATGAATTTATTATTATTGCCCTTTGCATTAAAGTAACATCCCTCGCTCTTAGGTTCTGAATCCTGTGCACAACTTTCTCTCCCACAAATTCCGAGTTCACATGTCGCGCCTCCTGCTCATCAGCCATATAGAGAATTCCACAAATTTTGAACTGTTCCACCACTTCTCATCCGAACTCCAACCCCATTCTACTCCCCACCCAATCCCCTATCTCTAATAATCTCGATTTAGCTTTGTTGACTCTCATACCTGATGCCTCCCCAAAAATCTTCATTACCCTCCCAACCTTTCGTAATCCTTCTACACCATCGATCAGTACTGTTGTATTGTCCACATATCCTACAACCTCTGTAAGCTCCTCCCCTTGTAAACTTGTTGTTTCTTCAACCATTTCATAAAATGGGTGTTGCATACATGCGAACAGAATTTGAGACATTGGACACCCTTGTCTCAGACCCCTCTCCATTTCCAACATACTACCCAACCTACCATTAATTTGCACCTGTATCACTGCTCCTGCATACAGTATCTCAACCCACTTTACAATTCCCTCACCAAAACCCAGACGTCTTAAACTAGCTACCAGGAACTCCCTATTCACACCGTCATAAGCATTCTCCCAATCATTACCCAAAATACCTCCCCCCTTACAACTCTTTAAAAATTCCTTTATTCAACTATGTCCATCCCTCATGCTACGACCCGGAATCCCCATCTGACCCTTATGCACAATACCACCTATCACCCGCTTCATCCCATTCCCTAGTATCTTCGCAAAAGCCTTTAGTCTGTACACATTAAAGATATGGCCCTGTATGTGCTCAGTGTTCTCCCCTCCTTCTTTTTCTTGACTAATACGACCACACCATCCTCTGTGTCCTTCCTAACTTTCCTTCCGTGAGTATACAATTCATTACCTGAACCAGACAATACTTTATGTGATCCCATTGAAGTCTATAAAAATCATTGGAAAGCCCATCTATTCCAGGCGCTTTCCCCATACTTAAATTGAACACCGCCTCTTTCACTTCATCCATACCAATTACACCATCCATCCCAACTACTTCCTCCCCACATTTCCCCATGGCTTACACCCCCTCCCTTTCCTCGCTACCTATCCGAGTGTTACCCTTCGCCCATTTCTTTTTAAACCAATAATCAGCATAATTACTTATTCCGTAAGTTGTCATTAGCCTTTGCCCCTTATTATATCCTTCCAAATCTTCACTAACCTCTATATGTAAAATAGTGGACTCCTGTTGCCTGATTCGAAAACTTCTCAACACACTTCTTGAAGGTTTATCTCCCCATAGTACTGCGTCCATCCCCGCCCTTGCCCTTATTTCATCAAATCTTTCATTATGTATTTTCTTTAACCTATCTCTGATCAATAATATGCCTTCGAACTGCTTTCCCTCCCCTCTTTCATAAAACTCATTGAGCTGCTGTTCCAAATAATTCTGTAAACTATACCTCCCCCTCGCCTCCTCCCTTCCCTTACATTTATAAAAACCCGCTATACCAGGTTCAGCCCTATTTTCCCACCATTCCAAGATACTCTTTGTCCCATCCCTTGCTCTCCGCAAATGTTTCCACCATTCACCAAACTCCGTACTCACCACCTCACTCCTCACTAGCCTCGCATTTAACTTCCAGAAACCTGAATGTATCTTTACCACACCCTCCCAATCCAGCTCTGCCAAAATTGCCCTATGATCGGAAAACCCCACATCCAATGTTTTTACCTCTCTCACACTAACTACCTCCGATGCATAAATCCTATCTAACCGCGCTGAATAACCTCGTCTAACAAAATTAAACTCTATTCGCCAAGCCCCCTCCCCTCCACATCCCTAACCCCCACATCCTGCAAAACATTGCGTAACACACCTAACACACATCCCGCCCCCCCTTGGCTCCACGTCCCCCCCTTATTACACAGTTCCAATCCCCACCAATTACAGTAACTAGAGGTAAACCCCTTAAATGATACATCAAGATGTCTCTTACAAAATCCTCTTTTACTTTGATTGTGTTCTCCGCTGGCATGTAACCCCCTATAAAACATACCCTAGATTCTCCCCACTCACCATCCACCCTCACCACCCTCCCCCCCCTTCTTCCCACTTTATAATATGCGAGGGACCGTTTTCCTTCACAGCCACAGCCACTCCACCTTTTAACCTAACAGATCACTTACATACAATTTATAACCTTTTAGTGCCAATGCACTGCCAACCTTATAATTATGCTCTTGTATAAAACAGACATCCACATTATACCTCCATAAGAACCATTCCATCCAAACACGTTTCACTTCATTCCTCAATCCGTTTACATTAACAGTGACTACCATGAATTATTTTAAAATCGGTGGTTTACCCTTCCGCCTTGGTACATGTCCTACTATACTGTCCTGCTGAATAGATTCTTTTTTGACAGCTTGCTTGTTTACCCCCTATCCCCCCTTTTTCCCTAGTAGTCAAAAGATTACAGAGGTACATAATTGGTCCAGGGACTGGACTCCAAAGTTTTGATAGCTGAGCAAGTTACAAAGGTAATGAACTAGATCTGGTCATAATCATGACCAAGTTACAAAGGTAATGAGCTCCAGGTTGAGCTGGTCACACTCATGAATAATTGCAAAGGTAATGAATCATAAACACATTAATCATGAGAATTTACAAAGGTAATGAGCTCCAGGTAGAGCTGGTCACAATCATGACAAGTTTCAAAGGTAATGAATGATAAACACATTATGACATGATTACAATCATAGACAAATTACAGAGTAATGAGCAGTTAACAAACATAGTAGGGAATTCATCCATTGCCCCAACAACAGATGTTGCTAGGTGCCTGTCTCTCCTCGGTAGACAGCCATTGCAAACAGCAGCAAGTTGCCCAGGGATCTGCTGCTTGCACGAGCACCATCGACCCTCCCCAAGAGGCCCAAGAAGCCAGTGACTCTGTTAGCAGCCCGACGGAGAGCTGCCCTAGGGACATGTCAGCGTCCTGGTGGACGCCAAGTTGATTGAAGATCCCAGGCCCTCGTGTGTACGGATGTTGAAGCTTGAGGAACTGAGTACACACTGCCTGTGGCACACCTGGCTGCCTCGCGGTCGAACTCCACTGTTCATCCTTTCATTACCCTTCCCCTCACCCCCCATGTGGCTTACTTCCTTTTTCCAAGATTTTACTCCTGATCTTTGACCTGGAGTGAGAACATTGTTCATCTCCGACGTTCCTGCTGTTCTCTTATGGGAACTTCTTTCCCCACACACCTCTTCATCTTTCTTTTCTTCCCTATGGACTTCTGCCACGACTGTGTGCACATTACCATTAGTGCACAAAGTATCCCCAATCACCAGATCTTTATGCGACGTTACCGGCACATGGTTACGCTTTGCATCCTCCAGACTACCCTCAACTTCATGTAGAAAGGAGCTTGGAACCTCCTCCAGCAAGTCATCTTGTTGGCTGCACACTCGTCATCACTCATTCTCGTCGTCGATGTTGCCATCCCTGTGTCAACTGGTAATGTTACGCATCCGTCCATTTCTACCTCTGCCCTATCAACTTCTTCACTCCAACGGCAAGGTGTTTTCTTTGGTTGTACTCCTGTCTCCGTCGCATCCACACCATGCTGCTGATGTAGGAGCAATGGCAACTGATCCCTCCTTCCTGCTTTCTTATGGCATTGAGCAGCCATATGTTCAAAAGACCCACATAATCTGTAAGTCTTCCACTGTCCTGAGTCGTACACATAGACCTGAGTCCTGAAAACATTCAGGAGGACATACAATGGAATTGACTGCCTCAAAGTCATTTTCAGCGCAAATGACCACTCAGGCAGCCCCTCATAAGGTCCATTTTCCACACCCCAACTCAGTTGAGTGAATTTTTCCATAATTACTGAACACTGCCACCACATCATGCTCGGTTGCCTCAAATGAAACATTTCTGACCTTCACCCACGTTATGTAACTTGACACATCATGTAGGCATACTTCCACCATAGTGTTCACAGCCAGCCGTTTCTCTTGATATTTGTTGACAATGCTAGAGTAGAAGCCTGCCTCTTTAAATTTGATGAATATCCTTGTAATACAATTTATAATTCGTCTCTCAACCCTTGAGTGGACAGGACGTGTGCTGCTGCTGCCCCCTTTAGTTGTCTGGTGGCAGTATTATTTTCACAACATGGCGTAGGCTAGCCTGCGTCGTATCAATACTTTCTGCATTGAATTAACCAGTGGAGCTGTAACGGGGCCATCAATGGAGTTACTTCTGCTTGCAATAATCAAAGATACCTACGGAATAGCCAATGAGGAGATTTGTGGACTTGCACTGAACGGTACGAAGAGGATTTTTGTAAAATTCAGCTCGGCGAATGTGTATGAGAAAGTGGTGAATAAGTTTCAGGAAGTGGCCATACCAGTTAATCATGCTGTGACGGTGAGACTGCATGATGTATCAAGCTATTACACATGGGTTAAGATCAGGAATGTGCCGTTCGAGGCGGATGCATCTGACATCTGGTTCGCTATGTGTAAATACAGCACAATACATATGGTCACTGCAGGAAGGTGGTCAGCCAGCCTGTATATGGGGATACCTGAGGGTATGTACTCTGTCAAGATGATGCTCAGACATCCTATTCCATCGTACATGGTGATGGAAGATTTCAGAACTCGGGTATTTGTGACATACACTGGGCAGCGATGCACTTGTCATTTGTGCGGATCGTATGATCACCTGGCTGTGCAATGTGATAGATGACATGGTGATAAGGACCAGCAGCAACGACGTGATGTGGAGGAAAGAAGAGAGGATCAAGATCAGCTGTATTCAACACTGCCTCAGCAGAGTTTGACATGGATTGAGGAGGGTGAGAGGGCCGAAGAAAAGGAGACAGCAGGGGCTACGTGGGGGGACATCACTTCCTTGGACGTTGTACAAGTGCTGGATGAAGTCATCGTGGAACTGAATGGCAGCAATGCAGAAACGTCGATAGTGTCGACGTTTGGGAACATTTTGGGCAATGAGTGTCCTTGCCAGGATGTTGGTACAGACCTGGATCTTGGGTCTGCGGTTGAGGAGGGCTTGGTGATGCCAGCTCGGCCTGAAGTGTGTGATAAGGATGCCCTGTTGGTGAGAACTGTGGAGGTGGAGGTTCATCATGGCACTATGCTGGATGACTTGATGCAGGTCGAGGGTATGATGCGAAAGTGCTTTCTGATTCAGACGACGTGCTTACGCCCGCACAACGGCCTGGGAAGAAAGCATGGGCGGATGCCATGCAAAGAGGCTCAAGTGGCACTCAGGGGAAGGGGTTGAGTAAGTGTGCCCAGAAAGGGGGAGAGGGAAAAGGGTGCAACGGAACGATCAGGTGATAAGTCGGTAGTGTCAAGAGGGAAACCCCCTTTGTCAGTTTTAAATGCCTGACATTGAACATCAATGGCTTGAGGACACAGAGAAAGTGAGAGTGGTTTAGGGAATATTTGGTGCATCATGGTGTTGACGTAGTGTTCTTGCAGGAGCACAATTATAGACCGGGTTATGAGTTGAAGGTGGATGGATATAATGTGTATGTTGAGCATGCAGTCAAATTGAAAGGAGGTGTGGCCATTTTCATGAAAGAAACTAGCCCGTTGGTTGTCAGGCATTGTGAGGGGGTTAGGGGAGGGTGATTCATGTAGATGGGTTATGGGGTCAGGTACAGATGATGTTGGTGTGTGTGTATGGCCCGGCAGAGGGAGATGTATGGGTAAAGAATAAATTCGTGAGGGACGTTCCTGGAGTTTACCTGGAGAGAGTTCCGGGGGTCAACGCCCCTGTGGCCCGGTCTGTGTCCAGGCCTCCTGTTCTGGTATATTATTTGCGTGGATTTCCGGGGGTCGCTGTGTTGGAACTGTGTGATAAAGAGTAAGGATGTTGAACTGAGGGGGGCAGGGCATTGTTTGAGAATATTGGGAGAATTGTTATCCGGGGTAGGATTGATCGATGTTGGGGGAGGCGGGGTGGTGGAGCACACATTTATTAAGTGTGGGTATGCGGCTAGGCTCGATCGATTGTACGTGCCCAGGAGAGTAGTAACACGTAGTGTGAGGGTAATGGTGTGGTATTTTCTGATCACAGGGGTGTTTTGGTGGATATAGGTTGGGAAGGGTTGCCAAGAAGGTGTAAGGGGTATTGGAAGTTGAATGTAAAGTTGTTGCAGGAAGAAGAGCTTCACCAGTCATTTGTTCAATTGTGGGAGGAGTTGGTGGCAGAGGCACCTGGGAATAGTGATCTGGTTAGTTGGCGGGACTCTGTGGCGAAATCTCGTATTAGGGAATTTTATAATCGTAGTGGGAGGGAATATACCAGGTTGAAGTATGGGTACCAATCTTATCTTGAAGGGCAGTTGAGAGCTTGCTACAAGCGTGGGAGTGCTAGTTATCCAGTGGAGCGTATTAGGGATTTGCAAAATGAAAGAGTTGATGGCGTGTGAGTTTTGGGTGGGCTGGAAGAGGTGTTATGGGGTGACAGGCCTTTGGCATGCATGTTGAGGCAACAGCGTAAGAGAAGAGTGGCGATGGAGATGATGGGATTAACTGTTCATGTGGGGATGGAAGGGTATAGGGAGGGGCAGGTATAAGTGATGACTGAGGGTATGAGTGGATATCTAGATGCATGGTTTAGGTCATATACACAAAACGTAGGTATTTGAGATGCAGCTTTAAAGGAAATGGGAGGCTTTGTGCAATGTGAGATTGATGGTACAGATAGGGTAACATTAGAAGGGCCGATCACGGAAAGTGAGATTTCGCATGCTTTGTCTGGTGCAAGTTTAGGAAAGGCGCCGGGTGTAGATGGGTTGCCTAATGATTTTTACATTAGGAATTGGGAAGTATTGAGAATGTTTTTAGTTAGGTTATTCAATGTAATGAAGGATGATGGCGAAATGGGTGAGCAGCAAAGGACTGCTGTCATGGTATTAGTTCCGAAAGGTGGACAGACTACGGTAGAGGATTGCCGAGCATTATCGCTTATGTGTGGCGATTATCAGTTATTTGCAAGGATATTAGGGAATAGAATCAAACAGGTGATAGGTAAAGTAATTGACAGAGAACAATATGGGGTACCGGGTAGGTCAATGTATGAAGAGCATGGAGTTATTAGAAGTTTTATAGAGCAGAGGGGGGAGTTGGGAGGTGGGGGTGTTTTGGCATTGGATTGGAGAGCGGCTTACAATAGCGTAGAGAGGGATGCATTATGGAGGTTCATGCGTTGGCAGGGATTCGGGAGGGAAATTATATCTTAGGAGAAAACATTGTATCAAGGAGCATCTATGAGAGTACAGGTTAATGGAAGGCTAGGTGTTAACATTCAGATGGGAAGGGGTTTGCGACAGGGATGCCCTCTGTCGCAAATATTGTTTGCATGCCTCCAGGATCCCTTTTATAGGGCAGTTAGGTGGAGTATCGCAAGGGGAGGAGTTAGTACTGAACGAGAGGGAGGGGCGGGTATTGTTGGTTATATGGATGACACGACTGTTTTGGTGAGGGATGAGAGGGATTTACACAAGGTAGGAAAGGTGGTAGATGTGTTTGGCGAGGCTACTGGGATGGAAATTAATTTATTTATTTATTTATTTATTAACAATTTGAGCACACATACAGAGGTACAAAAAAATACAGATAAGAGCAGCATGCCAAAGCCACTTATACTATGCATAGCATTACGGGCTGGCTTAAAATTAACTTAAGATTAACTAAGCAATGATGAAATCAGTGATAAAACATTAATGTAAACAGATTACTATAAAGCAAAGTCTAAGTATATGGACCTAGGCAATAGCATAAATAAAGGTGGGACTGTAGAGGGCGGGTGGAGTGTGGTGGATCAGCTATTGATTTGTGGGATAGTGTACATTAGGAATGATAAGGTCACGCAAGAGGCAAATTCGATGCGCACCACGGATGGGGCTCTGAAAAGATTGGGCGGTTTGAGGACAGCGCAGCTAACATTGCATCAGAGGGTTATTGTGATGAGCGTCCTGTTGTATAGCAAGCTATGGCACATGGTAGCAATATACCCATTGAGGCGGCAAGAGGTGCAACGGTTGCAACATGTGATTTTCAGATTTATATGGGGATCAGGTTGTGACCGGCTAAGTAGAGGGGTGGTGATGCTTCCCGCTAGCCAGGGGGGGCTGGGGCTTATACCTTTAGAAAAGCGTATGATGAGTGTGTATCTAAAACGTGGCTATTTGAGGGAGGGGGGGAGGAGAGGGGGGCTAGAAAGACTGCGTATGGATATGCAACGATGGTGGGGGGTAGGGATTTAATGATTGGTGAGGCAATGTTGCGGGTTTTAATGACGGTGAGGGATCCGGCTCACCTCAAATTGAAGGTTCTTGAGAGAGTGGGTGGTGGGTCTGTGGTGGCGGCAGTTGAGGGGGCATACCCAATGCGTGGGGGAATATCTGGAAATGTTTACGGCAATTGCGTGTTAAACCAGGTGTAAGGGAGGTAATGTTTAGGTTTTTACATGAAATCTTGCCGTCTGGTGTTGTGTTATTTAACAGGAGACTAAGGGAGGGTGGGGAGTGCAAAGCGTGTGGATGTTTGGAGACCATTTTTCATGCCGTGTATTTTTGCAAATGTTTAGAAGCTGTGAGGGTATGGTTAGGTAGGGTAGTTAGGTTAGTGGGTGGGGAAGGGTTACAGGTGTTAAGGGTGTTAAGCTTAGATATAGGTGGGATGAGTCAGATGGTGGTGAATGCAGTTGCGTATGTGGTCACTGATTTTATTTATACGTCTTGGGTCATGAGGGAGGTGGGTGTGAAGGAGGTGGGTGTGAGGGAGGTGGGTGTGAAGGAGGTGGGTGTGAGGGAGGTGGGTGTGAGGGAGGTGGGTGTGGATGAAAGAATAAAGGTGTTAGCGGCCACCATTTATAGAATTAAGTGTCGCAATAGGGATCTTTATGGGGGAAGGTGGGAAACAGCATTTACTGAGGGATACTGGAGTTTTAAGTTGAAGGATTTACGGGATTTAAGTGTAAGGGGTAACGGCGAGCTAGTTTCTTGAGTGGGGATGTGTGGATGGATTTTAGTGTGGTTGGATTTGTCCTGAAACATTTATGCTTTTCCTGTGTAGCGAGAGTGGTGTGGGTGGTGGTATTACACATATGTGTTTCCTTTATGTTGTGAAGGTTTTGGATAGTACATGTACGTAGTGTATTGGAGCACTACATCATTGTGTGTATTTAAGGTGAGTGGAAGGGTAGAATCTTACAGTATTTGTGTGCGCGAGAATGACTGTTTGGTATTGTGAGAGTGTCTTCAAAGATGTTATAGAAAGCACATACTACGTGGTGTTACTAAGGTATGCCATATGACTGTTTAGAATATGCTGTGATACTAAGTCCGGGGTTTCCCTTCTCATAGGAAACATACTGTAGGGCACAACATCTGTATATCGGAAGGCTCGGAAGTGTAAATAGCTGTAATGAGCAACGTGGCATAGTATTTAATATTAAGTGAGATTCTATTTTAGCACATAAGGCCTAACATATAATGTTTCAGAGGCCTGGCTAAGGTTATATAGTACATGTCATGTGACATTGTATGTGCTGGGTAGTAGTGTACATTTTAAGCACACGCTGTTTGTTTCCCTTTGCTATTTTAATGTTTCAAGTCGCATGTAAGAGTATTCTGTAAGGTAATATAAAAATGTATATTGATTTTGTGTAAATACACAATTTTAGATTGACTTTGTTGGAGCAGGTATGTATATGAGTTCAAGTAGTGGTGTATGTCATGTATTAATACTGCTATAGGGTATACAGTGTATGAGGAAGTATTGGGTGGATTGCACCCATGTTGAGAAATAGAGTATATCATCCTTGCATGTGAGGCAAAGTTTTCATAATTGTTACTTAGAGCAAGTAGTATCTTAATAAATGTACTTTTGCTGGGGATGTATAGGTTTTAATGGTATGTGGCGAGGCTTTTATCTTTAAGAATTGTTTTGTATATAAAACTTGACATAAGATGTATAAGTGTGCTGGTGTAGACTATCTGGATATGTTGATGGTACACTTGTGTGAAGCGTTTCTTTTTCTTTTTTGGATTGTGTATACTTATGTTGTACTTTAATTTGTTGTTCCATGTCGATTGGTTTAGTGACATATGTTTGCTTCCATGTATAATGTATACTGTATTTTAAATAAAATATATATAAAAAAAATACCATTTATGGCCACTCAATATAATTCTTCATTCGGTATGCCATAAACTTCACCGATGATCGTAGGCAGTAACACCTGCATTGTTGTTCCTGTAAGCGAGCCATGAACCAATTCAACACATACAGTGTTCACCCGGCGACCATGTCGATCCGCCATGTTGATTGCTCCAAAACAGGAAAACTGCGCAGAAAACCAGTTGATTCAGGAGCTACTGCGCAGCCCGTCCACATGGCCCGAGAGCGATGAGGACAATGACTGCTTTTCATTGGGGGAATGTTGCACTGTCTGCCCAGTCTTTTGCTTTCGTAGGGAGTGAATTTTGTGTGGAAGTTTGGTATTAGCCCCTCTAGGATTTTCCAGGTGTATATAATCATATGTATCTCTCCCTCCTGCATTCTAGGGAGTACAGGTTTAGGAACTTATAGTGTTCCCAGTAATCGAGGTGGTTTATTGCATTTGTGTGCCATGAAAGTTCTCTGTACATTTTTTGGGGTTAGCAATTTCACCTGCCTTGGAAGGTGCTGTTAGTGTGCAGCAATATTCCAGCCTAGATAGAACAAGAAACCTCAAGAGTGTCATCATGGGCTTGGCATCACTGTTTTTGAAAATTCTCATTATCCATCCTTTCATTTTTCTAGCAGATGCAATTGATACAATGTTATGGTCCTTGAAGGTGAGATTCTGTGTCATGATCACACCCAGGTCTTTTACATTAATTTTTCGCTCTATTGTGTGGTTGGAATTTGTTTTATACTTTGATGGAATTTTAATTTCCTCACGTTTTCCATATGAGAGTAATTGGAATTTCTCATTATTGAACTTCATATTGTTTTCTACGAGCCCATTTAAAGATTTGGCTGATGCCCGCCTGGAATCTTGCAGTGTCTTCAATGGAGAACACTGTCATGCAGATTTTTGTGTCATCTGCAAAGGAAGATATGGCACTGTGGCTTATATCCCTGTCTATGTCGGATATGAGGACGAAAAACAAGATGGGAGCGAGTACTGTGCCTTGTGTAACAGATCTTTTCACCATAGCTGCCTCAGACTTTACTCTGTTGACTACTATTCTTTGTGTTCTATTTGTTTGGAAATTTTAGATCCACCTACCGACTTTTCCTGTTATTCCTTTATCACGGATTTTGTGCGCTATTGCACCATGGTCACACTTGTCAAAGGCTTTTGGAAAATCTCTGCATATTTCATCTGTTTAGAGCATGCAGGACCTTGCCGTAGTGGTCCAGTAGTTGGGACAGACAGGAGCGACCTGATCTAAACCCATGCTGGCCTGGGTTGTGTAGCTGATGGGTATCTAGATGGGTGGTGATCTTACTTCTTAGAACCCTTTCAAAGAGTTTTATGATGTGGGAAGTTAGTGCTATCAGTCTGTAGGTCTTTGCTATTGCTTTCTGCCTCTTTTGTGGAGTGGGGCTGTCTGTTGTTTTAAGTAACTGTGCGACGACCCCTATGTCCATGCTCCCTCTCCACAAGATCTTAAAGGCATGTGATAGGGGCTTCTTGCAATTCCTGATGAACACGGAGTTCCATGAGTCTGGGCCTGGGGCAGAGTGCATGGGCATGTCATTTATCGCCTTATCGAAGTCATTTGGCATAAGGATAATATCAGCTAGCTGTGTGTCTAGTAAATTCTCTCATTAAAAATTAATTTAGGTCTGCGACTCTCAGTCTGGTTAGTGGCTTGCTAAAAACCAAGTCATACTGCGACTTAAGTAGCTAACTCATTTCCTTACTGTCATCTGTGTAGGACTCATCCCATTTAAGTAGGGGCCCAATACTGGATGTTGTTCTAAACTTTGATTTGGCATAAGAAAAGAAATACCTTGGGTTACAGTTTCATTTATGGTTTTTAGTTCTTCTCGCGTTTCTTGACTCCTGTAAGAATCCTTTAGCTTTAGTTATGATGTCTGCTATTTCTCTGACCAGTGTCTCACTAAGTATTGCAGATATATTGCTCTCTTGTAGCCGCTCTGTTATTCTTTGCTTTCGCCCATATAGGGAGTGCCTTTCTTTTTCTAATTTACAACTTCTACTCTTTTTCCTTAAGGGAATATGCCTTGAACATACCTCAAGTGCCACAGAGTTAATTTCTTCAAGACATTGGTTGGGATCCATGTTGCTCAGGCTATCTTCCCAGTTTATATCACTTAGGACTCGGTTTACTTGGTCCATCCTTATGTTTTTGTTACTGATGTTGAATTTGGAGAGGGCTCCCTCGTGACTGATCATATTTTGTCGGTCTGGGGCTCCTCGCACACATGTCTGGACCTCTTTTAAATTGCTTTTGAAATGGTGACATTTCAAAACAGATCATCATTGTTAGTGATGATGAGGTCCAGCATATCTCCAATCATGTAGGCTCTATCAATTGCTGGTTTATTAAAAGCTCGTGTGTGTGCGAGTTTTCGTTTGAGCTGCCTCCTGGTGTTATGCCTGCTACATTATTTGCTATGCCCCTTCATTTTAGGTGCCCTAGGGGGCACTAAGGTTCCTAGCATGCAGAGTAAAAAAAAAAAAGAAAAATACGAGAATTGAGTAATTCTTACCAAAAAATAGTTGAACTTTCTGGCAAAATCCCGGTATAATTATCATCATTATATGATGTTTCTAAAAGGAATTATAGTCATTTATAACATGGTACAGTATGAGTGGTAGTGTAATAAAGTACCTGGATAGTGTGGTGGTACAGTATGAGTGGTAGTGTAATAAAGTACCTGGATAGTGTGGTGGTACAGTAAGAGTGGTAGTGTAAAAAAATACCTGGATAATATTGGTGGTACAGTAAGAGTGGAAGTGTAAAAAAGTACCTGGATGGTGTGGGTGTGGGTGGGTGGTGGTTGATGCTGGAGAGTGTGGAGATACAGTTGATCATCTTGTAAAGTTATCCTGGAGTAGCGGAGGTCATCTTGATCTTGCAGGACACCCAACACCAGGCCAGCCTCCAACAGTCTCTTGATGCTCTCACTCATACCACCAAGATCATCAACCTGTGGACAATGTCACCACCATTATCACCTGTGTACAGTGTCACCACCATTATCACCTGTGTACAATGTCACCACCATTATCACCTGTGTACAGTGTCACCACCATTATCACCTGTGTACAGTGTCACAACGATTGTCAACTGGAGTTTACCTGGAGAGAGTTCCGGGGGTCAACGCCCCCGCGGCCCGGTCTGTGACCAGGCCTCCTGGTGGATCAGAGCCTGATCAACCAGGCTGTTGCTGCTGGCTGCAAGCAAACCAACGTACGAGCCACAGAACGGCTGATCAGGAACTGACTTTAGGTGCTTGTCCAGTGCCAGCTTGAAGACTGCCAGGGGTCCGTTGGTAATCCCCCTCATGTGTGCTGGAAGGCAGTTGAACAGTCTCGGGCCCCTGACACTTATTGTATGGTCTCTTAACGTGCTAGTGACACCCCTGCTTTTCATTGAGGGGATGGTGCATCGTCTGCCAAGTCTTTTGCTTTCGTAGTGAGTGATTTTCGTGTGCAAATTCAGTACTAGTCCCTCTAGGATTTTCCAGGTGTATATAATCATGTATCTCTCCCTCCTGCGTTCCAGGGAATACAGGTTTAGGAACCTCAAGCGCTCCCAGTAATTGAGGTGTTTTATCTCTGTTATGCGCACCGTGAAAGTTCTCTGTACATTCTCTAGGTCGGCAATTTCACCTGCCTTGAAAGGTGCCGTTAGTGTGCAGCAATATTCCAGCCTAGATAGAACAAGTGACCTGAAGAGTGTCATCATGGGCTTGGCCTCCCTAGTTTTGAAGGTTCTCATTATCCATCCTGTCATTTTTCTAGCAGATGCGATTGATACAATGTTATGGTCCTTGAAGGTGAGATCCTCCGACATGATCACTCCCAGGTCTTTGACGTTGGTGTTTCGCTCTATTTTGTGGCCAGAATTTGTTTTGTACTCTCATGAAGATTTAATTTCCTCATGTTTACCATATCTGAGTAATTGAAATTTCTCATCGTTGAACTTCATATTGTTTTCTGCAGCCCACTGATAGATTTGGTTGATGTCCGCCTGGAGCCTTGCAGTGTCTGCAATGGAAGACACTGTCATGCAGATTCGGGTGTCATCTGCAAAGGAAGACATGGTGCTGTGGCTGACATCCTTGTCTATGTCGGATATGAGGATGAGGAACAAGAAGGAAGCGAGTACTGTGCCTTGTGGAACAGAGCTTTTCACCGTAGCTGCCTCGGACTTTACTCTGTTGACGACTACTCTCTGTGTTCTGTTAGTGAGGAAATTATAGATCCATCTACCGACTTTTCCTGTTATTCCTTTAGCACGCATTTTGTGCGCTATTACACCATGGTCACACTTGTCGAAGGCTTTTGCAAAGTCTGTATATATTACATCTGCATTCTTTTTGTCTTCTAGTGCATTTAGGACCTTGTCGTAGTGATCCAATAGTTGAGACAGACAGGAGCGACCTGTTCTAAACCCACGTTGCCCTGGGTTGTGTAACTGATGGGTTTCTAGATGGGTGGTGATCTTGCTTCTTAGGACCCTTTCAAAGATTTTTATGATATGGGATGTTAGTGCTATTGGTCTGAAGTTCTTTTCTGTTGCTTTACTGCCCCCTTTGTGGAGTGGGGCTATGTCTGTTGTTTTTAGTAACTGTGGGACGACCCCCATGTCCATGCTCCCTCTCCATAGGATGGAAAAGGCTCGTGATAGGGGCTTCTTGCAGTTCTTGATGAACACAGAGTTCCATGAGTCTGGCCCTGGGGCAGAGTGCATGGGCATGTCATTTATCGCCTGTTCGAAGTCATTTGGAGTCAGGATAACATCGGATAGGCTTGTGTTAATCAAATTTTGTGGCTCTCTCATAAAAAATTCATTTTGATCTTCGACTCTCAGTCTGGTTAGCGGCTTGCTAAAAACTGAGTCATATTGGGACTTGAGTAGCTCACTCATTTCCTTGCTGTCATCTGTGTAGGACCCATCTTGTTTAAGTAGGGGCCCAATACTGGACATTGTTCTTGATTTTGATTTGGCATAGGAGAAGAAATACTTTGGGTTTCTTTCGATTTCATTTATGGCTTTTAGTTCTTCCCGCGATTCCTGACTCCTAAAGGATTCTTTTAGCTTAAGTTCGATGCTTGCTATTTCTCTGACCAGTGTCTCCCTACGCATTTCAGATATATTGACCTCTTTTAGCCGCTCTGTTATTCTTTTCCGTCGCCTGTAAAGGGAGCGCCTGTCTCTTTCTGTTTTACATCTACTCCTCCTTTTTCTTAGAGTAATAAGCCTTGTGCATACATCGAGTGCCACCGTGTTAATCTGTTCTAGGCATAAGTTGGGGTCTGTGTTGCTTATTATATCTTCCCAGCTTATATCGGTTAGGACTTGGTTTACTTGCTCCCACTTTATGTTTTTGTTATTGAAGTTGAATTTGGTGAATGCTCCCTCGTGACTAATCTCATTATGTCGGTCTGGGGCTCCGCGCATACATGACTGAACCTCAATTATGTTGTGATCTGAGTATTTTGTTTTTGATATGGTGACATTTCTTATCAGATCATCATTGTTAGTGAAGATGAGGTCTAGTGTATTCTCCAGTCTGGTAGGCTCTATTTGCTGGTTTAAATTGAATTTTGTGCAGAGATTTAAAAGCTCGTGTGAGTGTGAGTTTTCATCAGAGCTGCCTCCTGGTGTTATTACTGCAACAATATTATTTGCTATATTCCTCCATTTTAGGTGCCTTAAGTTGAAATCCCCCAGGAGCAAGATGTTGGGTGCAGGAGCTGGAAGGTTTTCCAGACAGTGGTCAATTTTTAACAGCTGTTCCTGGAATTGCTGGGATGTTGCATCCGGAGGCTTGTAGACTACCACAATGACTAGGTTTTGGTTCTCGACCTTTACTGCTAAAACTTCCACTACATCATTTGAGGCATTTAGCAGTTTTGTGCAAACAAGTGACTCTGGAACTGTGGAACAGAGCTTTTCACCGTAGCTGCCTCGGACTTGACTCTGTTGACTACTACTCTTTGTGTTCTGTTTGTGAGGAAATTACATACAGTGTAACTACCATTATCATCTGTGTACAGTGTCACCACCATCATCACCCATTCATAGTGTGACTGCCATTATCACCTGTGTACAGTATCACCAACATTATCGCATTTGTACAGTGTCACAACCATTATAACCTGTGTATAGTGACAGCACCATTATCAACTGTGTACAGTGTCACCACTATTATCACCTGTGTACACTGTCAACACCATTATAACCTGTGTACAATGTCACCACCATTACCACCTGTGTACAGTGTCTCCACCATTATAACCTATGGTCATTGTAACCACCATTATCACCTGCGTAAAGTGTAACCACAATTAACACCTATGTACACTGTCTCCACCATTATCTCCTGTGTACAGTGTCACCACCATTGCCACCTGTGTACAGTGTCACCATCATTATCACCTGTTAACAGTATCACCACCAATATCACCTTTCAACAGTATCACCACCATTATCTCCTGTGTACAGTGTCACCACTATTACAACCTGCGTATAGTGTCACCATCATTACCACCTGTGTACAGTATCGCCACCAATATCATCTGTGAACAGTGTCACCATCGTTATAACCTGTGTACAGTGTCATCATCTTTAACACCTGCGTATAGTGTATAGTGTCAACTATTATCACCTGTGAACAGTGTCTACACCATTATCACCTGTGCATAGTATCGGGACCATTATCACCTGTGTACAGTGCCACAACCATTATCACCTGTGTACAGTGTCGACACCATTATCATCTGTGTATAGTGTCTCCACCGTCATCACCTATGCACAGTGTCACCACCATTATCAATTGTGTACAGTGTAACCACCATTATCACCAGGGAGAAGTGTAACCTCAATTATCACATGCATACAGTGTCACCACTATTATCACTTCTGTAAACTGTCTCCGCAATTACCACCTGTGAACAGTGTCACCTCCATTATAACCTGAGTACAGTGTCACTATTATTAGAACCTGTGTACAGGGTCACTATCATTATCACCTGTGTACAGTATCACCACCATTATCACCTGTTTAAAGTGTCACCACCATTATCACCTGTGAACAGTGTCATAACCATTATCACCTGTGTAAAGTGTCACCACCGTTATCACCTGTGTAAAGTGTCACAACAATTATCATCTGTGTATAGTGCCACCACCATTATCACCTTTGTACCGTGTCACCACCATTATAACCTGTGTCCAGTGCAACCACCTTTATCACCTGTGTACATTGTCAACACCATTATCACTTGTGTATAGTGTCACCACAATTATCACCTGTGTACATTGCCACTATCGTTATCACATGTGCACAGTGTCACCAAAATTATCACCTATGTAAGTGTCACCACCATTATCACCTGTGTACAGTGTCACTACCATTATCAAGAGCGTGCAGTGCTACCACCATTATCACCAGTGTAAAATGTCACTACCATTATCAAGATCGTACAGTGCCACCACCATTATCACCTGTGTACAGTGTCACTACCATTATCAAGAGCGTAGAGTGTCACCACCATTATCACCTGTGTAAAGTGTCACTACCATTATCACGTGTGTACAGTGTCATCGCCATTATCACCTGTGTGCAAAGTCACCACCATTATCAACTACGTACAGTGTAACCACCATTATCATCTGTGTACAGTGTCAACACCATTATCACCCGTGTATAGAATCATTGCCGTTATCACCTAAGTACAGTGTCACCAACATAATCACGTGTGTAGAGTGTCACCACCATTATCACCTGTTTACCTGGAGTTTACCTGGAGAGAGTTCCGAGGGTCAACGCCACCGCAGCCCAGTCTGTGACCAGGCCTCCTGGTGGATCAGAGCCTGATCAACCAGGCTGTTGCTGCTGGCTGCACGCAAACCAACGTACGAGCCACAGCCCGGCTGATCAGGAACCGACTTTAGGTGCTTGTCCAGTGCCAGCTTGAAGACTGCCAGGGGTCTGTTGGTAATCCCCCTTATGTATGCTGGGAGGCAGTTGAACAGTCTCGGGCCCCTGACACTTATTGTATGGTCTCTTAACGTGCTAGTGACACCCCTGCTTTTCATTGGGGGGATGTTGCATCGTCTGCCAAGTCTTTTGCTTTCGTAGTGAGTGATTTTCGTGTGCAAGTTCGGTACTAGTCCCTCTAGGATTTTCCAGGTGTATATAATCATGTATCTCTCCCGCCTGTGTTCCAGGGAATACAGGTTCAGGAACCTCAAGCGCTCCCAGTAATTGAGGTGTTTTATCTCCGTTATGCGCGCCGTGAAGGTTCTCTGTACATTTTCTAGGTCAGCAATTTCACCTGCCTTGAAAGGTGCTGTTAGTGTGCAGCAATATTCCAGCCTAGATAGAACAAGTGACCTGAAGAGTGTCATCATGGGCTTGGCCTCCCTAGTTTTGAAGGTTCTCATTATCCATCCTGTCATTTTTCTAGCAGATGTGATTGATACAATGTTATGGTCCTTGAAGGTGAGATCCTCCGACATGATCACTCCCAGGTCTTTGACGTTGGTGTTTCGCTCTATTTTGTGGCCAGAATTTGTTTTGTACTCTGATGAAGATTTAATTTCCTCGTGTTTACCATATATGAGTAATTGAAATTTCTCATCGTTGAACTTCATATTGTTTTCTGTAGCCCACTGAAAGATTCGATTGATGTCCGCCTGGAGCCTTGCAGTGTCTGCAATGGAAGACACTGTCATGCAGATTTGGGTGTCATCTGCAAAGGAAGACATGGTGCTGTGGCTCACATCCTTGTCTATGTCGGATATGAGGATGAGGAACAAGATGGGAGCAAGTACTGTGCCTTGTGGAACAGAGCTTTTCACCGTAGCTGCCTCGGACTTTACTCTGTTGACGACTACTCTCTGTGTTCTGTTAGTGAGGAAATTATAGATCCATCGACCGACTTTTCCTGTTATCCCTTTAGCACGCATTTTGTGCGCTATTACGCCATGGTCACACTTGTCGAAGGCTTTTGCAAAGTCTGTATATATTACATCTGCATTCTTTTTGTCTTCTAGTGCATTTAGGACCTTGTCATAGTGATCCAATAGTTGAGACAGACAGGAGCAACCTGTTCTAAACCCATGTTGCCCTGGGTTGTGTAACTGATGGGTTTCTAGATGGGTGGTGATCTTGCTTCTTAGGACCCTTTCAAAGATTTTTATGATATGGGATGTTAGTGCTATTGGTCTGTAGTTCTTTGCTGTTGCTTTACTGCCCCCTTTGTGGAGTGGGGCTATGTCTGTTGTTTTTAGTAACTGTGGGACGACCCCCGTGTCCATGCTCCCTCTCCATAGATTGGAAAAGGCTTGTGATAGGGGCTTCTTGCAGTTCTTGATGAACACGGAGTTCCATGAGTCTGGCCCTGGGGCAGAGTGCATGGGCATGTCATTTATCGCCTGTTCGAAGTCATTTGGAGTCAGGATAACATCGGATAGGCTTGTGTTAACCAAATTTTGTGGCTCTCTCATAAAAAATTCGTTTTGATCTTCGACTCTCAGTCTGGTTAGCGGCGTGCTAAAAACCGAGTCATATTGGGACTTGAGTAGCTCACTCATTTCCTTGCTGTCATCTGTGTAGGACCCATCTTGTTTAAGTAGGGGCCCAATACTGGATGTTGTTCTCGACTTTGATTTGGCATAGGAGAAGAAATACTTTGGGTTTCTTTCGATTTCATTTATGGCTTTTAGTTCTTCCCGCTTTCCTGACTCCTATAAGATTCCTTTAGCTTGAGTTCGATGCTTGCTATTTCTCTGACCAGTGTCTCCCTACGCATTTCAGATATATTGACCTCTTTTAGCCACTCTGTTATTCTTTTCCTTCGCCTGTAAAGGGAGCGCCTGTCTCTTTCTATTTTACATCTACTCCTCCTTTTTCTTAGAGGAATAAGCCTTGTGCATACATCGAGTGCCACCAAGTTAATCTGTTCTAGGCATACGTTGGGGTCTGTGTTGCTTAGTATATCTTCCCAGCTTGTATCGGTTAGGACTTGGTTTACTTGCTCCCACTTTATGTTTTTGTTATTGAAGTTGAATTTGGTGAATGCTCCCTCGTGAGTAGTCTCATTATGTCGGTCTGGGGATCCACGTATACATGTCTGAACCTCAATTATGTTGTGATCTGAGTATATTGTTTTTTATATGGTGACATTTGTTATCAGATCATCATTGTTAGTGAAGATGAGGTCTAGTGTATTCTCCAGTCTAGTAGGCTCTATTATTTGCTGGTTTAAATTGAATTTTGTGCAGAGATTTAAAAGCTCGTGTGAGTGAGAGTTTTCATCAGAGCTGCCTCCTGGTGTTATTACTGCAACAATATTATTTGCTATATTCCTCCATTTTAGGTGCCTTAAGTTGAAATCCCCCAGGAGCAAGATGTTGGGTGCAGGAGCTGGAAGATTTTCCAGACAGTGGTCAATTTTTAACAGCTGTTCCTGGAACTGCTGGGATGTTGCATCCGGAGGCTTGTAGACTACCACAATGACTAGGTTTTGGTTCTCGACCTTTACTGCTAAAACTTCCACTACATCATTTGAGGCATTTAGCAGTTCTGTGCAAACAAGTGACTCTGCAATGTACAGGCCAACCCCCCCCCCCCTTTTGCCTGTTCACTC
Organism: Cherax quadricarinatus; assembly: GCF_038502225.1. Lineage (NCBI taxonomy): Eukaryota > Metazoa > Arthropoda > Malacostraca > Decapoda > Parastacidae > Cherax > Cherax quadricarinatus. The sequence continues at coordinate 134,650 of NW_027195110.1, forward strand.
TGTCACATCTGTATAGGTTGTAACCTGGGATCCATATTTCGTTGTCCAAGTGATCCTTTATGTGGGTCTCAGTGAAAGCCGCGAACATTGCCTTTGCCTCTGCAAGCAGTCAACGGAAGAAAGGTATTGTGTTGTTTGTTGCTGTCTTTAGACCCTGTATATTTGCAAAGAAGAATGTCTTCAGACTGGTGGTATTGTTGGTACTGGGGGGGGATTTTTTTTCCGGCATTAGTATCTGTATCTGTTGGTTTGGAGGCCATCAACTGTGGTTCCACTCCAGGAATGACTGGATTTGGTGTACGATTTCTGCCATTTCCTGCCAGTTTTTTTTCCTTCCTGGCACTAAAAAACCTCTCCCTCTTGAGTGGCTCTGGCTACCCAGGTTTTCCCATGGCCTGGATGTTTTGTATCTTTTTGTACCCTTTAGATGGTGTGCCTGGCAATTTAAGTTATAGCACAGTCTTTCCTGTACTGAAGAGGTACACATTTCAGGGTGAAAAAGCTTACAGGAAGGGAGTTTGCATTTTTCTGTTGTCATATGGGCATGGCATTTTCTAGGGTGGTCATAGTTGCACGTCACGTCTGTTTTTCCAGATTTCCCATGTCTGCAGATACCAAGTGCATAGTATGTGCACAGGCTTGGTTTCCGTTTGCCTTGGGTTTCTGTGACTGTATTCCCTGTTGGTGCATGTTTCCCTGTCTTATTCCTATCCTCTCTAGCACCAACAATGGAGCTCCCACCAGTTGTTTTTGGTAATATATTCTCACTATAGCTAGTGGAATCCTCTTGTTTGCTATTTCCTGTGGTATTTCTAGTTTGCAATATTGGTTTTATCTTATCTTTGACTACACTTGTTTCCCCACTACGGCTCCTGTCCCCTATGAGGTCATTTATATGTATTCCTTCCTGCGTATAATTCCCGACTACCTGGACAAAATCTCGAGCTTCACCATTACTGTCGCCCAGGACAGCACCTCCAGCTTCACCATTACTGTCTCCCAGGACAGCACCTCCAGCTTCACCATTACTGTCTCCCAGGACAGCACCTCCAGCTTCACCATTACTGTCTCCCAAGACAGCACCTCCAGCTTCACCATTACTGTCTCCCAGGACAGCACCTCCAGCTTCACCATTACTGTCTCCCAGTACAGCACCTCCAGCTTCACCATTATTGTCTCCCAGGACAGCACTATCAGCCCCACATTTACTGACTACCAGTGTCAGCACCATTAACACCTGTGCACACTGTCACAACAATTATAACATTTGCACTGTCACTACCACTACCACCTGTGTACAGTGTCACCACCATAATCACCCATGTACAATGCATTCACAATTATCACCTGTGTACAGTGTCACCACCATTATCACCCATGTACACTGTCTAACCATTATCACCTGTATACAGTGTCACCTCCATTATCACCTGTGTACAGTGTTACCAGCATTACCACCTATGTACAGTGTCACCACCATTATGACCTGTATACAGTGTCACCACCTTTATCACCTGTGCATAGAGTCACCACCATTATCGCCTGTGTACAGTGTCAGCACCATTATCCCCTGTGTATAGTGTCACGGCCATTATCATCTGTGTACAATGTCACCATCGTTATCACATGTGAACAGCGTCACAACCAATATCACCTCTGCATAGTGTCACTACTATTATCACCTGTGTACAGTGTCACCACCTTTATCACCTGTGTAAAGAGTCACCGCAATTATCACCTGTGTACAGTTTCACCACCATTATCACCTGCGTACAATATCACCACCATTATCACCTGTGTAATGTGTCAATACCATTATCAACTGTGTACAGTGTCACCACCATTATCAATTGTGTACAGTGTCACCACCATCATCACCTGTGTGCAGTGTCACCACCATTATCATCTGTGTGCAGAGTCACCTCCATTGTCAACTATGTACATTGTAACCACCATTATCACGTGTGTTCAGTGTCACCATCATTATCACCAGTGTGTAGTGTCACTGCCATTATCACCTGTGTACAGTGTCACCAACATTATCACATGTGTACAGTGTGACCACCATTATCACCTGTGTATAGTGACAGCACCATTATAAACTGTGCACAGTGTCACCATCATTATCACCTTTGTAGACTGTCACCACCATTATAACCTCTGTACAATGTAACCACTGTTATCACCTGCGTACAGTGTCACCACCATTATCACCTGTGAACAGTGTCACTTCCATTATCACGTGTGTACAGTGTCACCACTATCACCTGTGTAGTGCCATCACCATTACCACCTGTGTATAGTGTTACCTCCATTATCACGTGTGTACAGTGTCGCAACCATTATAACCTGTGCAAAGTGTCACCACCATTATCACCTGTGTACAGTTTCACCACCATTATCATCTGTGTACAGTGTCACTGCCATTATCACCTATGTACAGTGTCACCACTATTACCAGATTTGTCACCATCATTATCACCTGTGTAGAGAATCACCACCATTATCACCTGTCAACAGTGTCACCACCATTATAACCTGTGTACAATGCCAGCATCTTTATCACATGTGCGCAGTTTCACCACAATTATCACCTATGTAAATATCACCACCATTATCACCTGTGTATAGTGTCAGCACCATTATTACATGTGTGAAGTGTCACAAGCATTATCACCTGTGTACAGGGTCACAACAATTATTACCTGTGTACAGTGTCACCTTCATTACCACGTGTGTATAGTGTCACCACCATTATCACCTGTGAACAGTGTGACCATCATTATAACCTGTGTACAGTGTCACCACCTTTATCACCTGTGCTAGGTGTATAATGTCGCCCCTCTCATCACCTGTACACAGTGTCAACACCATTATCAGTTTTGTAAAGTGTCACCTCAATTATCACCTGTGTACTTTGTCAATACCATTATGACCTGTATACAGTGTCAGCATCATTATCACCTGTGTACAGTGTCACCAGCATTATCACCTGTGTACAGTGTCACCAGCATTATCACCTGTGTACAGTGTCACTATCATTATCAGCTGTGCACAGTGTCACCAGCATTATCACCTGTGTAGTGTCACTATCATTATCAGCTGTGCACAGTGTCACCACAATTATCACGTATGTACAATGTCACCACAATTATCACCTGTGTAGAATGTCACCTCCATTATCACCTCTGTACCGTGTCACCGCCATTATCACCTCTGTACCGTGTCACCGCCATTATCACATGTGAACAGTGTCACCACCATTATCACGTGTGTACAGTTTCAATACTATTACAACTTGTGTATAGTGTCACCATCACCACTATTATCACCTGTGAACAATGTCACCACCATTATAACCTGTTACCTGGAGGTTATTCCAGGGATCAATGCCCCCGAGGGCCGGTGCATGACCAGGCCTCCCGATGGATCAGGGCCTGATCAACTAGACTGTTACTGCTGGCCGTACGCAGTCCAACGTACGAGCCACAGCCCAGCTGATCCGGCACTAACTTTAGGTATCTGTCCAGCTCTCTCTTGAAGGCAGCCAGGGGGTTATTGGCAATTCCCCTAATGCTTGATGGGAGGCTGCTGAACAGTCTTGGGCCCCGGACACTTATGGTGTTTTCCCTTAGTGTACCAATGGCGCCCCTACTTTTTATTGGGGGCATTTTGCATCACCTGCCCAGTCTTTTGCTTTCGTAGAGAGTGATTTCTGTGTGCAGATTTGGGACCATCCCTTTCAAGATTTTCCAAGTGTAGATTATGATATATCTCTCCCTCCTGTGTACAATGTCACCACCTTTATCACCTGTGTATAGCGTATAGTCACCACCATTATCACTTGTGTAGAGTGTCAACACCATTATCACCTGTGTATTGTGTCACCACCATTATCTCCTGTGTACAGTGTCACCACCATTACCACTTGTGTAAGGTGTCACCACCATTATCACCTGTGTAGAGTGTCATTACCATTATCACATATGTACAGTGCCTCCACCATTATCACCTGTGTACAATGTCACAAACATTATGACCTGTGTGCAGTGTCACTACCGTTATCACCTGTGTACAATGTCACCACAATTATCACCTGTGTACAGTATCACCCCCCATTGTCACTTGTGTACAGTGTCACTATCATTATCACCTGTGTACAGTGTCACCACCATTATCACCGTGAACTGTGTCTCCACCATTACGACCTCAGTACACTGTCTCCACCATTATCACCTGTGTACAGTGTCACCAGCATTACCACCAGTGTACAATATCACCACCATTATCACCTACGTACAGCATCACCACCATTATCACCTGTGCATAGTGTCACCTCAATTATCACCTGTGTACAGTGTCACCTCCATTGTGATCTGTGTACAGAGTCATTATCGTTATCACCTGTGTACAGTGTCACCACCATTATCACCTGTGTACAGTGTCATTATCGTTATCACCTGTGTACAGTGTCACCACCATTATCACCTGTGTACAGTGTCATTATCGTTATCACCTGTGTACAGTGTCACCACCATTATCACCTGTGTACAGTGTCATTATCGTTATCACCTGTGTACAGTGTCACCACCATTATCACCTGTGTACAGTGTCACCACCATTATCACCTGTGTACATTTTCACCACCATTATCAAATGTGTACAGTTTCACCACCATTATCACGCGTGTACAGTGACACCACCATTACCACCTTTGTATAGTGTCACCATCATTATCACTTGTCAACAGTGTCACCACCGTTATCACTTGTTTATAATGTATAGTGTCAAAACCATTATCACCTGTGTGTAGTGTCACGACCGTTAACACCTGCTTACATCACTACCACTATCACCTGTGTACAGTGTCACCACCATTATCACCTTTGTACTGTGTCACAACTATTATTACCTGTGTACAGTGCCACCATAATTATCACCTGTGCACAGTGTCACCACCATTATCACCTGTGTACAGTGTCACCACCATTATCACCTGTGTACAGTGTCACCACCATTATCACCTGTGTACAGTGTCATTATCGTTATCACCTGTGTACAGTGTCACCACCATTATCACCTGTGTACAGTGTCACCACCATTATCACCTGTGTACAGTGTCATTATCGTTATCACCTGTGTACAGTGTCACCACCATTATCACCTGTGTACAGTGTCACCACCATTATCACCTGTGTACAGTGTCACCACCATTATCACCTGTGTACAGTGTCACCACCATTATCACCTGTGTACAGTGTCACCACCATTATCACCTGTGTACAGTGTCACCACATTATCACCTGTGTACAATGTCACCACCGTTATCACCTGTGTACAGTGTCACATCCATTATCACCTGTGTACAGTATCAAAACCATTATCACCTGTGTAGAGTGTCACCACCATTATCACATATGTAGAGCGTCAGCTCCATTATCACCATTATTTCTTGTGTGCAGTGTCACCACAATTATCACCTGAGTACAGTGCCAACACCATTATCACCTGTGTACATTGTCACCAACATTATATCTTGTGTACAGTGTCCCCACCATTATCACGAATGTACAGTGTCACCATCATTATAACCTGAGTACAGTGTCACCACCATTACCTCCTGTGTACAGTGTAACCACCATTATCTCCTGTGTACAGTGTCTCCTCCATTATCGCCTGTGAACAGTGCCACAACCATTATCACCTGTGTACAGTGTCACCACCATTATCACATATGTAGAGTGTCACCTCCATTATCACCATTATTTCTTGTGTGCAGTGTCACCGCTATTATCATCTGTGTACAGTGTCACCACCATTATCACCTGTGGAAAGTGTCACCACCATTATCACCTGTGTACAGTGTCACCACCATTATCACCTGTGTACAGTGTCACCACCATTATTACCTGTGTACAGTGTCACCACCATTATCACCTGTGTACAGTGTCACCTTACCATTATCACCTGTGTACAGTGTCACCACCATTATCACCTGTGTACAGTGTCACCACCATTATCACCTGTGTACAGTGTCACCACCATTATCACCTGTGTACAGTGTCACCACCATTATCACCTGTGTACAGTGTCACCACCATTATCACCTGTGTACAGTGTCACCACCATTATCACCTGTGTACAGTGTCACTACCATTATCACCTGTGTACAGTGTCACCACCATTATCACCGGCGTACAGTGTCACAACCCTTCTCACCTGTGTACAGTGTCACCACCATTATCACCTGTGTACAGTGTCACCACCATTATCACCTGTGTACAGTGTCACCACCATTATCACCTGTGTACAGTGTCACCACCATTATCACCTGTGTACAGTGTCACCACCATTATCACCTGTGCACAGTGTCACCACCATTATCACCTGTGTACAGTGTCACCACCATTATCACCTGTGTACAGTGTCACCACCATTATCACCTGTGTACAGTGTCACCACCATTATCACCTGTGTACAGTGTCACCACCATTATCACCTGTGTACAGTGTCACCACCATTATCACCTGTGTACAGTGTCACCACCATTATCACCTGTGTACAGTGTCACCACCATTATCACCTGTGTACAGTGTCACCACCATTATCACCTGTGTAGAGTGTCAGTACTATACATGGGACAATATAATAATATGCCGATAATACTTTACCTCTGTTCTTTTTACATTTAAAATGATTACTTTGTTCAATATGTGAGTGTTTATTGTACAATATGTAAGTGAATGTTTATTGTACAATATGTGAGTGTTTATTGTACAATATGTGAGTGTTTATTGTACAATATGTGAGTGTTTATTGTACAATATGTGAGTGTTTATTGTACAATATGTAAGTGAATGTTTATTGTACAATATGTGAGTGTTTATTGTACAATATGTAAGTGTTTATTGTACAATATGTGAGTGTTTATTGTACAATATGTGAGTGTTTATTGTACAATTTGTAAGTGAATGTTTATTGTACAATATGTGAGTGTTTATTGTACAATATGTAAGTGTTTATTGTACAATATGTAAGTGAATGTTTATTGTACAATATGTGAGTGTTTATTGTACAATATGTAAGTGTTTATTGTACAATATGTGAGTGTTTATTGTACAATATGTGAGTGTTTATTGTACAATATGTAAGTGAATGTTTATTGTACAATATGTGAGTGTTTATTGTACAATATGTGAGTGTTTATTGTACAATATGTAAGTGTTTATTGTACAATATGTGAGTGTTTATTGTACAATATGTGAGTGTTTATTGTACAATATGTAAGTGAATGTTTATTGTACAATATGTGAGTGTTTATTGTACAATATGTAAGTGTTTATTGTACAATATGTGAGTGTTTATTGTACAATATGTGAGTGTTTATTGTACAATATGTAAGTGAATGTTTATTGTACAATATGTGAGTGTTTATTGTACAATATGTGAGTGTTTATTGTACAATATGTAAGTGAATGTTTATTGTACAATATGTGAGTGTTTATTGTACAATATGTGAGTGTTTATTGTACAATATGTAAGTGAATGTTTATTGTACAATATGTGAGTGTTTATTGTACAATATGTGAGTGTTTATTGTACAATATGTAAGTGAATGTTTATTGTACAATATGTGAGTGTTTATTGTACAATATGTGAGTGTTTATTGTACAATATGTAAGTGAATGTTTATTGTACAATATGTGAGTGTTTATTGTACAATATGTGAGTGTTTATTGTACAATATGTAAGTGTTTATTGTACAATATGTGAGTGTTTATTGTACAATATGTAAGTGAATGTTTATTGTACAATATGTAAGTGAATGTTTATTGTACAATATGTAAGTGAATGTTTATTGTACAATATGTAAGTGAATGTTTATTGTACAATATGTAAGTGAATGTTTATTGTACAATATGTAAGTGAATGTTTATTGTACAATATGTAAGTGAACGTTTATTGTACAATATGTAAGTGAATGTTTATTGTACAATATGTAAGTGAATGTTTATTGTACAATATGTAAGTGAATGTTTATTGTACAATATGTAAGTGAATGTTTATTGTACAATATGTAAGTTAGTGTTTGGTTTAGAAAGACACTTAAGCAAACACTATGACATATTTATTAGAAAACGTTTCGGTCCTGGGACCTTGATCACTTCTAACATACAGAGGTAGAAAGACATTATATATATAGGCGGAGTGTGAGGTGTGACGCACGTGACCTGAGGAATGTCATAAGAACATAAGAATGGAGGAACACTGCAGAAGGCCTATTGGCCCATGCGAGGCAGGTCCTTATCAAAAACAACCTCTACCTATGATGAGGACGGGTAGACGATGAAATCATGTGACTCCTGTGTTGTTGGGTTGGTGCTGCTTAAGTATCATGTATGCCAATGTTTTTTAAATTTTGTAGTTTCCAGTGTTGCGTTCTGTAGTGTCGGTGACGGCGATTAGTGAGGTTTCTAGGCACCGTCGGCGTCTGAGGTCTGGTTCGGTGAGAACGAGTTGTGCCTCATTCCAGTTCATCAAATGTCCCGTGGAGTCTCTGTGGAGGACAAAGGCGTACCTTACATTGTCTCTGTTAGAGGCATTTCGATGCTCATTCAGGCAGACTGCAAGATCTCTGCCTGTCTCGCCTACATATTTCTTGGGACAGAACCCACAAGGGATAGTGTAGACGCCTGCTGTAGAAGTTAGAGATGTGGGGTTGCGTTTCATAGTGAGGGCTTTGATAGATGATGTGTTTATGGTGGAAACGTTGATGTTACTCATAGCAAGTGCCCGGCGAGTATTCGTGGCAGCATCACCACATGGGAGTACTATGAACTGCTTAGGGGGCTGTTCCATGGGCGGTTTGTTGAGGATAGCTTGTGCCTTGAGTCTGCAGTCTCGGATGAAGAAAGATGGGAACTGAAGACGTGTAAAGGCTTATGTTATGTAAGTGCATTCTTCTTCTAGAAAACAAGGGCTGGAGAAGCGAAAAGCTCTCAAGAAGAAGCCAATGAGGATTCCTCTCTCAGTGCGGGTGTCTTGGTGTGAATAAAAGTGTATAAGATCGTCCGTGTTGGTAGGTTTTCTATACACTTTGAAGAGAAGTTTGTCACTGTCGGGAGATCTGCACAGTAGAACGTCGAGGAAAGGAAGTTTGCTATCATTTTCGAGTTCAAGTGTAAACTTTATTGATGGTTCAACTGCATTGATCTTGTTGAGAAGGGCCTGGATATTGAGACGTCTCGGATAGAAAACCAATATATCATCAACGTATCTTAGCTAGGTAACGGTGTTGGGAATGAGGGTGCTGAATGTCTCTGTCTCCAGGTTTTCCATGAAGAGGTTGGCAAGCACAGCACTGAGCGGGCTGCCCATTGCCATCCCAAAGCACTGTAACAGTTGTCCTGATACTTGAAGAAGTTGAAATTAACACAAAGTTCCACTAGACTGATGAAATCTAGAAGAGGTAAAGGGAGGTCATGGTTTTCAGTGAGCCTATGTCTCAGAATGTTGATCGCAGCGTCAGTAGGAACGTTGGTAAAGAGGGCTGTGACATCGAAGGAAGCCATGCTTTTGTTTTTGATATTCAGGTTGGAAATTCGGGAGAGAAGATCACCTGAGTGTTTGAGGTGGGCTTGACTGATGGTGCCCAGAAGCGCTGAAAGGTATTTGGCAAGGTGGCCGGCTAGTCTGTGTTGTGCACTCCCTATGCCCGAAGTGATAGGCCGTAGTGGGATGCCAGGTTTGTGTGTCTTAGGAAGGCCATACAGGCGTGCTGGTTTCGGTTGACCTGGTAAAAGTTTAAGTAGTTTTTTGCCTTGTTCTGATTTTCGTAAGATGCTACGAGCCATTTGAAGAAAAGTCTGGGTACTTTGAAGTAGCACTGGTTCTGATACATGCTGGTATGTGTTGGCATCGTTGAGAAGATTTAAAGCTTTATTATTGTTGTAGTCGACAGTATTGAGTAACACCACACCATCTCCTTCGTCAGCGGTTGTAATGACGATATCATTGTTGTTGGCCAGAAATCATAAATAACTTATCTTCCTATACACTAACCATCACCGAGACAGAAGCCCTCAGCCTAGGGCTCAAGTTTACTACCGGCATCAACAAGAAACATAATCTGGTGGATATGGTAACCAAGAACCAACCTTTTGGAGACTCCAAGTTTCAAAAAGGCCTTGTTCAAGGAATTATCACTGCTGCAGCTACTGAGCCTTCAAGACCGGTCATTCCTAGAAGATACAACCATGCACTCAGGGACTTGGCCAACAACAATGATATCGTCATTACAACCACTGACGAAGGAGGTGGTGTGGTGTTACTCAACACTGTCGACTACAACAATAAAGTTTTAAATCTTCTCAACGATGCCAACACATACCAGCATGTATCAGAACCAGTGCTACTTCAAAGTACCCAGACTTTTCTTCAAAAGGCTCGTAGCATCTTACGAAAATCAGAACAAGGCAAAAAACTACTTAAACTTTTACCAGGTCAGCCGAAACCAGCACGCCTGTATGGCCTTCCTAAGACACACAAACCTGGCATCCCACTACGGCCTATCACTTCGGGCATAGGGAGTGCACCACACAGACTAGCCGGCCACCTTGCCAAATACCTTTCAGCACTTCTGGGCACAATCAGTCAAGCCCACCTCAAACACTCAGGTGATCTTCTCTCCCGAATTTCCAACCTGAATGTCAAAAACAAAAGCATGGCTTCCTTCGATGTCACAGCCCTCTTTACCAACGTTCCTACTGACGCTGCAATCAACATTCTGAGACAGAGGCTCACTGAAAACCACGACCTCCCTTTACCTCTTCTAGATTTCATCAATCTAGTGGAACTTTGTGTTAATTTCAACTTCTTCAAGTATCAGGACAACTGTTACAAACAATGCTTTGGGATGGCAATGGGCAGCCCGCTCAGTGCTGTGCTTGCCAACCTCTTCATGGAAAACCTGGAGACAGAAATTCAGCACCCTCATTCCCATCACCGTTACCTGGCTAAGATACGTTGATGATATATTGGTTTTCTATCCGAGACGTCTCAATATCCAGGCCCTTCTCAACAAGATCAATGCAGTTGAACCATCAATAAAGTTTACACTTGAACTCGAAAATGATGGCAAACTTCCTTTCCTCGACGTTCTACTGTGCAGATCTCCCGACAGTGACAAACTTCTCTTCAAAGTGTATAGAAAACCTACCAACAAGGACGATCTTATACACTTTTATTCACACCAAGACACCCACACTAAGAGAGGAGTCCTCATTGGCTTCTTCTTGAGAGCTCTTCGCTTCTCCAGCCCTTGTTTTCTAGAAGAATGCACTTACATAACACAAGCCTTTACACGTCTTCAGTTCCCATCTTTCTTCATCCGAGACTGCAGACTCAAGGCACAAGCTATCCTCAACAAACCGCCCATGGAACAGCCCCCTAAGCAGTTCATAGAACTCCCATGTGGTGATGCTGCCACGAATACTCGCCAGGCACTTGCTATGAGTAACATCAACGTTTCCACCATAAACACATCATCTATCAAAGACCTCACTACGAAACGCATCCCCACATCTCTAACTTCTACAGCAGGCGTCTACACTATCCCCTGTGGGTTCTGTCCCAAGAAATATGTAGGCGAGACAGACAGAGATCTTGCAGTCTGCCTGAATGAGCATCGAAATGCCTCGAACAGAGACAATGTAAGGTACGCCTGTGTCCTCCACAGAGACTCCACGGGACATTTGATGAACTGGAATGAGGCACAACTCGTTCTCACCGAACCAGACCTCAGACGCCGACGGTGCCTAGAAACCTCACTAATCGCCGTCACCGACACTACAGAACGCAACACTGGAAACTACAAAATTTAAAAAACATTGGCATACATGATACTTAAGCAGCACCAACCCAACAACACAGGAGTCACATGATTTCATCGTCTACCCGTCCTCATCATAGGTAGAGGTTGTTTTGATAGGGACCTGCCTCGCATGGGCCAGTAGGCCTTCTGCAGTGTTCCTCCATTCTTATGTTCTTATGACATTCCTCAGGTCACGTGCGTCACACCTCACACTCCGCCTATATATATAATGTCTTTCTACCTCTGTATGTTAGAAGTGATCAAGGTCCCAGGACCGAAACGTTTTCTAATAAATATGTCATAGTGTTTGCTTAAGTGTCTTTCTAAACCAACTTGTCGGTATTTATTACCAAGGTTTATACCGAGTGAATGTTTATTGTTAATTAAGTAAGTGAATGTTAATTGTTCAATATGTAAGTGAATGTTTATTGTTAATTAAGTAAGTGAATGTTTATTGTTCAATATGTAAGTGAATGTTTATTGTTAATTAAGTAAGTGAATGTTTATTGTTCAATATGTAAGTGAATGTTTATTGTTCAGTTACTCACTTTATTAATACGTATTAAATAAATTATCTGAGGTGTCAGTGTCATTACAATTATTAATTTCAATTATTAATTACAGTTATTTCTGAATAAATCTTGATATTCCATATTCTGACGATAACAATCAGAAATTAATTAAGAAAGTAAATGACAGTATAATTTTCAGTAATATTAATCTTGAAACTAATTTATCCATCACTTATAAAACTGCTAATTTAAGGTTATAAATATATTTTGATAACTAAAAAAATAAATCATTATAATAACTTGTTATTTATTAATATATATATATATATATATATATATATATATATATATATATATATATATATATATATATATATATATATATATATATATATATATATATATATATATATATACCTGGAGTTTACATAGCTTATTCCTCTAAGAAAAAGGAGGAGTAGATGTAAAACAGAAAGAGACAGGCGCTCCATTTACAGGCGACGGAAAAGAATAACAGAGCGGCTAAAAGAGGTCAATATATCTGAAATGCGTAGGGAGACACTGGTCAGAGAAATAGCAAGCATCGAACTTAAGCTAAAAGAATCCTATAGGAGTCAGGAATCGCGGGAAGAACTAAAAGCCATAAATGAAATCGAAAGAAACCCAAAGTATTTCTTCTCCTATGCCAAATCAAAATCGAGAACAACGTCCAGTATTGGGCCCCTACTTAAACAAGATGGGTCCTACACAGATGACAGCAAGGAAATGAGTGAGCTACTCAAGTCCCAATATGACTCAGTTTTTAGCAAGCCGCTAACCAGACTGAGAGTCGAAGATCAAAATGAATTTTTTATGAGAGAGCCACAAAATTTGATTAACACAAGCCTATCCGATGTTATCCTGACGCCAAATGACTTCGAACAGGCGATAAATAACATGCCCATGCACTCTGCCCCAGGGCCAGACTCATGGAACTCTGTGTTCATCAAGAACTGCAAGAAGCCCCTATCACGAGCCTTTTCCATCCTGTGGAGAGGGAGCATGGACACGGGGGTCGTCCCACAGTTACTAAAAACAACAGACATAGCCCCACTCCACAAAGGGGGCAGTAAAGCAACAGCAAAGAACTACAGACCAATAGCACTAACATCCCATATCATAAAAATCTTTGAAAGGGTCCTAAGAAGCAAGATCACCACCCATCTAGAAACCCATCAGTTACACAACCCAGGGCAACATGGGTTTAGAACAGGTCGCTCCTGTCTGCCTCAACTATTGGATCACTACGACAAGGTCCTAAATGCACTAGAAGACAAAAAGAATGCAGATGTAATATATACAGACTTTGCAAAAGCCTTCGACAAGTGTGACCATGGCGTAATAGCGCACAAAATGCGTGCTAAAGGAATAACAGGAAAAGTCGGTCGATGGATCTATAATTTCCTCACTAACAGAACACAGAGAGTAGTCGTCAACAGAGTAAAGTCCGAGGCAGCTACGGTGAAAAGCTCTGTTCCACAAGGCACAGTACTCGCTCCCATCTTGTTCCTCATCCTCATATCCGACATAGACAAGGATGTCAGCCACAGCACCGTGTCTTCCTTTGCAGATGACACCCGAATCTGCATGACAGTGTCTTCCATTGCAGACACTGCAAGGCTCCAGGTGGACATCAACCAAATCTTTCAGTGGGCTACAGAAAACAATATGAAGTTCAACGATGAGAAATTTCAATTACTCAGATATGGTAAACATGAGGAAATTAAATCTTCATCAAAACAAATTCTGGCCACAAAATAGAGCGAAACACCAACGTCAAAGACCTGGGAGTGATCATGTCGGAGGATCTCACCTTCAAGGACCATAACATTGTATCAATCGCATCTGCTAGAAAAATGACAGGATGGATAATGAGAACCTTCAAAACTAGGGAGGCCAAGCCCATGATGACACTCTTCAGGTCACTTGTTCTATCTAGGCTGGAATATTGCTGCACACTAACAGCGCCTTTCAAGGCAGGTGAAATTGCCGATCTAGAAAATGTACAGAGAACTTTCACGGCGCGCATAACGGAGATAAAACACCTCAATTACTGGGAGCGTTTGAAGTTCCTAAACCTGTATTCCCTGGAACGCAGGAGGGAGAGATACATGATTATATACACCTGGAAAATCCTAGAGGGACTAGTACCGAACTTGCACACGAAAATCACTCACTACGAAAGCAAAAGACTTGGCAGACGATGCACCATCCCCCCAATGAAAAGCAGGGGTGTCACTAGCACGTTAAGAGACCATACAATAAGTGTCAGGGGCCCGAGACTGTTCAACTGCCTCCCAGCACACATAAGGGGGATTACCAACAGACCCCTGGCAGTCTTCAAGCTGGCACTGGACAAGCACCTGAAGTCAGTTCCTGATCAGCCCGGCTGTGGCTCGTATGTTGGTTTGCGTGCAGCCAGCAGCAACAGCCTGGTTGATCAGGCTCTGATCCACCAGGAGGCCTGGTCACAGACCGGGCCGCGGGGGCGTTGACCCCCGGAACTCTCTCCAGGTAAACTCCAGGAGAGAGTTCCGGGGGTCAACGCCCCCGCGGCCCGGTCTGTGACCAGGCCTCCTGGTGGATCAGAGCCTGATCAACCAGGCTGTTGCTGCTGGCTGCACGCAAACCAACGTACGAGCCACAGCCCAGCTGATCAGGAACTGACTTTAGGTGCTTGTCCAGTGCCAGCTTGAAGACTGCCAGGGGTCTGTTGGTAATCCCCCTTATGTGTGCTGGGAGGCAGTTGAACAGTCTATATATATATATATATATATATATATATATATATATATATATATATATATATATATATATATAAACACTGATCTCCTTATATATATATATATATATATATATATATATATATATATATATATATATATATATATATATATATATATATATATGCAAGGAATTCGCGAGAGCATGCGAAATATACACAAACACTGATCTCTGGCTGAAGGAGACTCGAACCTACGAACCTTAGGACAAGGTACGCAGTGCTTTACCAACCTACCCACACTGGACCAATACCTTGGCGTGTAGCATGAGCTACACGTTTGATCCAAGGCAGCCAGCTTTCAGGGAGAAGGCTTACAGCTTTTCATCTCATCCCCTGCAAGCATCAGCCTCCTTCTCTCTTGCTGCTGCTGCTTCTTGTTTTACTTCTTCTTCTTGTTTTGCTGCTTCTTCTTTTCTTCTTTTCTTGTTGTTCTTCTTTTTCTTCTTGTTCTTGTTCTTCTTGTTCTTCTTCTCTACTGTTCTATCAAAGTTAGCAAACAAAATTCCTAGCTCAAATACCCAGC
Source organism: Cherax quadricarinatus (assembly GCF_038502225.1). Taxonomy (NCBI): domain Eukaryota; kingdom Metazoa; phylum Arthropoda; class Malacostraca; order Decapoda; family Parastacidae; genus Cherax; species Cherax quadricarinatus. Next base: position 150,381 of record NW_027195110.1, read on the forward strand.
AGAAAGACTATCTCTCTGGCAACTACCCAAATACCCAGCAGAAAGACTACCTCACTGGCAACTATCCAAATACCCAGCAGAAAGACTACCTCACTGGCAACTACCCAAATACCCAGCAGAAAGACTACCTCACTGGCAACTATCCAAATACCCAGCAGAAAGACTACCTCACTGGCAACTGCCCAAATACCCAACACAAAGACTACCTCACTGGCAACTACCCAAATACCCAGCAGAAAGACTACCTCACTGGCAACTATCCAAATACCCAGCAAAAAGACTACCTCACTGGCAACTACCCAAATATCCAGTAGAAAGAGTACCTCACTGGCAACTACCCAAATACCCAGCAGAAAGACTACCTCACTGGCAACTACCCAAATACCCAGCAGAAAGACTACCTCACTTGCAACTACCCAAATACCCAGCAGAAAGACTACCTCACTGGCACCTACCCAAATACCCAGCAGAAAGACTACCTCACTGGCAACTACCCAAATACCCAGCAGAAAGACTACCTCACTTGCAACTACCCAAATACTCAGCAGAAAGACTACCTCACTGGCAACTACCCAAATACCCAGCAGAAAGACTATATCACTAGCAACTACCCAAATACCCAGCAGAAAGACTACCTCACTGGCAACTACCCAAATACCCAGCAGAAAGACTACCTCACTGGCAACTACCCAAATACCCAGCAGAAAGACTACCTCACTGGCAACTACCCAAATACCCAGCAGAAAGACTATCACTGGCAACTACCCAAATACCCAGCAGAAAGACTATATCACTGGCAACTACCCAAAGTCTCATTCATCATTAAATCATTAAATAACAAAGCAGGTGATCTAGATAACTTGCCACCATTCATATACAAAAATCAGTATGTGCTGTCAACCATTACTGCAACAATGTTTAACAAATCTGTATCGTCCTCAACCATCTATACTCAGTTGGATCACTTCCTCAAAGGAAATGATCAAACTGACTTGAATAACTATATACCTATATAAAACTTGTCCTTACTTTCTAGAATATTCAAGAAAATAATACACAAACGACTTTACTCCTGCCTTATATCAACCAACATAGTTAACTCTGCCAGTTTGGATTTAGTCCAAAAAGAAGCACGAATGATACTATAAAAATGCTTGAATTAATATATACAGCCCTTGATAAAAATGAATATCCTCTCGTGCCCGTTTTTGACCTATGGAAAGCGCTTGTTACAGTGGACCGCAGTGTCCTGCATCTAAAACTAAGTCATTACGGCATCAGAGTGCATTCCATCGAATACCTAAAATCTTATCGTAATGATAGACACCAATAAGTATACGCAAATGGAGTCAACTCCACATTATCAAGGAACCGGACAATGAGAGAAGTCAGGAATGTTCTTGGAATTTTGCTATTCTCTCACAGTGGTTGTTTTGTATATTGTGATATCACTTGTTTACTGTGATCTTATTGCATATATATATAATATATATATATATATATATATATATATATATATATATATATATATATATATATATATATATATATATATATATATATATACATATGTATATACATATGTATATATATATATATATATATATATTATATATATATATATATTATATATATATATATATTATATATATATTATATATATTTTTATTTTTTTTATTATCACACTGGCCGATTCCCACCAAGGCAGGGTGGCCCGAAAAAGAAAAACTTTCACCATCATTCACTCCATCACTGTCTTGCCAGAAGGGTGCTTTACACTACAGTTTTTAAACTGCAACATTAACACCCCTCCTTCAGAGTGCAGGCACTGTACTTCCCATCTCCAGGACTCAAGTCCGGCCTGCCGGTTTCCCTGAATCCCTTCATAAATGTTACTTTGCTCACACTCCAACAGCACGTCAAGTATTAAAAACCATTTGTCTCCATTCACTCCTATCAAACACGCTCACGCATGCCTGCTGGAAGTCCAAGCCCCTCGCACACAAAACCTCCTTTACCCCCTCCCTCCAACCCTTCCTAGGCCGACCCCTACCCCGCCTTCCTTCCACTACAGACTGATACACTCTTGAAGTCATTCTGTTTCGCTCCATTCTCTCTACATGTCCGAACCACCTCAACAACCCTTCCTCAGCCCTCTGGACAACAGTTTTGGTAATCCCGCACCTCCTCCTAACTTCCAAACTACGAATTCTCTGCATTATATTCACACCACACATTGCCCTCAGACATGACATCTCCACTGCCTCCAGCCTTCTCCTCGCTGCAACATTCATCACCCACGCTTCACACCCATATAAGAGCGTTGGTAAAACTATACTCTCATACATTCCCCTCTTTGCCTCCAAGGACAAAGTTCTTTGTCTCCACAGACTCCTAAGTGCACCACTCACTCTTTTTCCCTCAATTCTATGATTCACCTCATCTTTCATAGACCCATCCGCTGACACGTCCACTCCCAAATATCTGAATACGTTCACCTCCTCCATACTCTCTCCCTCCAATCTGATATCCAATCTTTCATCACCTAATCTTTTTGTTATCCTCATAACCTTACTCTTTCCTGTATTCACCTTTAATTTTCTTCTTTTGCACACCCTACCAAATTCATCCACCAATCTCTGCAACTTCTCTTCAGAATCTCCCAAGAGCACAGTGTCATCAGCAAAGAGCAGCTGTGACAACTCCCACTTTGTGTGTGATTCTTTATCTTTTAACTCCACGCCTCTTGCCAAGACCCTCGCATTTACTTCTCTTACAACCCCATCTATAAATATATTAAACAACCACGGTGACATCACACATCCTTGTCTAAGGCCTACTTTTACTGGGAAAAAATTTCCCTCTTTCCTACATACTCTAACTTGAGCCTCACTATCCTCGTAAAAACTCTTCACTGCTTTCAGTAACCTACCTCCTACACCATACACTTGCAACATCTGCCACATTGCCCCCCTATCCACCCTGTCATACGCCTTTTCCAAATTCATAAATGCCACAAAGACCTCTTTAGCCTTATCTAAATACTGTTCACTTATATGTTTCACTGTAAACACCTGGTCCACACACCCCCTACCTTTCCTAAAGCCTCCTTGTTCATCTGCTATCCTATTCTCCGTCTTACTCTTAATTCTTTCAATTATAACTCTACCATACACTTTACCAGGTATACTCAACAGATTTATCCCCCTATAATTTTTGCACTCTCTTTTATCCCCTTTGCCTTTATACAAAGGAACTATGCATGCTCTCTGCCAATCCCTAGGTACATTACCCTCTTCCATACATTTATTAAATAATTGCACCAACCACTCCAAAACTATATCCCCACCTGCTTTTAACATTTCTATCTTTATCCCATCAATCCCGGCTGCCTTACCCCCTTTCATTTTACCTACTGCCTCACGAACTTCCCCCACACTCACAACTGGCTCTTCCTCACTCCTACAAGATGTTATTCCTCCTTGCCCTATACACGAAATCACAGCTTCCCTATCTTCATCAACATTTAACAATTCCTCAAAATATTCCCTCCATCTTCCCAATACCTCTAACTCTCCATTTAATAACTCTCCTCTCCTATTTTTAACTGACAAATCCATTTGTTCTCTAGGCTTTCTTAACTTGTTAATCTCACTCCAAAACTTTTTCTTATTTTCAACAAAATTTGTTGATAACATCTCACCCACTCTCTCATTTGCTCTCTTTTTACATTGCTTCACCACTCTCTTAACTTCTCTCTTTTTCTCCATATACTCTTCCCTCCTTGCATCACTTCTACTTTGTAAAAACATCTCATATATGCTAACTTTTTCTCCCTTACTACTCTCTTTACATCATCATTCCACCAATCGCTGCTCTTCCCTCCTGCACCCACTTTCCTGTAACCACAAACTTCTGCTGAACACTCTAACACTACATTTTTAAACCTACCCCATACCTCTTCGACCCCATTGCCTATGCTCTCATTAGCCCATCTATCCTCCAATAGCTGTTTATATCTTACCCTAACTGCCTCCTCTTTTAGTTTATAAACCTTCACCTCTCTCTTCCCTGATGCTTCTATATATATATATATATATATATATATATATATATATATATATATATATATATATATATATATATATATATACAATATATATATATATATATATACAATATATATATATATATATATATATATATATATATATATACATGTATATATATATATATATATATATATATATATATATATATATATATATATATATATATATATATATATATATATATACATATATATATATATATATATATATATATATATATATATATATATATATATATATATATATATATATATATATATATATATATATATACATATATAAATATTTATATATATAGATATATATATATATATAAAGATATATATATATATATATACAATATATATATATATATATATATATATATATATATATATATATACATATATACATATATATATATATATATATATATATATATATATATATATATATATATATATATATATATATACATGCGAGGGTCTTGACAAGAGGCGTGGAGTAAAAAGATAAAGAATCACACACAAAGTGGGAGTTGTCACAGCTGCTCTTTGCTGATGACACTGTGCTCTTGGGAGATTCTGAAGAGATGTTGCAGAGATTGGTGGATGAATTTGGTAGGGTGTGCAAAAGAAGAAAATTAAAGGTGAATACAGGAAAGAGTAAGGTTATGAGGATAACAAAAAGATTAGGTGATGAAAGATTGAATATCAGATTGGAGGGACAGAGTATGGAGGAGGTGAATGTATTCAGATATTTGGGAGTGGACGTGTCAGCGGATGGGTCTATGAAAGATGAGGTGAATCATAGAATTGATGAGGGAAAAAGAGTGAGTGGTGCACTTAGGAGTCTGTGGAGACAAAGAACTTTGTCCTTGGAGGCAAAGAGGGGAATGCATGAGAGTACAGTTTTACCAACGCTCTTATATGGGTGTGAAGCATGGGTGATGAATGTTGCAGCGAGGAGAAGGCTGGAGGCAGTGGAGATGTCATGTCTGAGGGCAATGTGTGGTGTGAATATAATGCAGAGAATTCGTAGTTTGGAAGTTAGGAGGAGGTGCGGGATTACCAAAACTATTGTCCAGAGGGCTGAGGAAGGGTTGTTGAGGTGGTTCGGACATGTAGAGAGAATGGAGCGAAACAGAATGACTTTAAGAGTGTATCAGTCTGTAGTGGAAGGAAGGCGGGGTAGGGGTCGGCCTAAGAAAGGTTGGAGAGAGGGGGTAAAGGAGGTTTTGTGTGCGAGGGGCTTGGACTTCCAGCAGGTATGCATGAGCGTGTTTGATAGGAGTGAATGGAGACAAATGGTTTTTAATACTTGACGTGCTGTTGGAGTGTGAGCAAAGTAACATTTATGAAGGGGTTCAGGGAAACCGGCAGGCCGGACTTGAGTCCTGGAGATGGGAAGTACAGTGCCTGCACTCTGAAGGAGGGGTGTTAATGTTGCAGTTTAAAAACTGTAGTGTAAAGCACCCTTCTGGCAAGACAGTGATGGAGTGAATGATGGTGAAAGTTTTTCTTTTTCGGGCCACCCTGCCTTGGTGGGAATCGGCCAGTGTGATAATAAAAAATAAAAATATATATATATATAATATATACATATATATATATAATTATATATATATATATAATATATAAATATATATATATATATTATATATATAATATATATATATATATAATATATACATATATATATATATATATATATATGTGTGTATGTATGTATATTCTTTCTTTCAACAAACTGGCCGTATCCCACCGAGGCGGGGTGGCCCAAAAAGAAAAACGAAAGTTTCACTTTTTAAATTTAGTAATTTATACAAGAGAAGGAGTTACTAGCCCCTTGCTCCCGGCATTTTAGTCGCCTCCTACAACACGAATGGCTTTAGGAGGAAGAATTCTGTTCCACTTCCTCATTTAGGAAAGAGGAAATAAACAAGAATAAGAACTAGAAAGAAACACAAGGAAACCCAGAGGGGTGTGTATGTATATGCTTGTACACTTATGTGTAGTGTAACCTAAGTGTAAGTAGAAGTAGCAAGATGTTCTTGAAATCTTGCATGTCTATGAGACAGAAAAAAGGACACCAGCAATTCTACCATCATGTAAAACAATTACAGGCTTTCGTTTTACACTCACTTATATATATATATATATATATATATATATATATATATATATATATATATATATATATATATATATATATATATATATATATATATATATATATGTATGTATATATATGTTGCGGGATCACATATGCCCCCAGCAGAGAGCAGCCCACAGCCTCCACAGGCAGATGACAATTCCAATAGCAACCTCATCACTTGCGATAACCTTCTGTTGGCATTCAAATCCACTGCCAGCAGTACACTATCCCACATCCCTGAAGCGGCTCACCCATATGCAGCAGGGAAATTCACAGACCTTCTTAAGCGGGTGAATGGAGGTTCCACCAGCTTAGAAGCCCGAGGCACCATCCAAGCATGGCGCAACCTACCCTTGTTCGGCAATGTCTGTCTTGCAGTTCCTGAAAGACGAGGCAAACTGCTAACCACGTCAGTTATCAAGGCAGTGCACAACTACCCAAGAACGGATAATTGTGTCCTTCTGCCCCATCATCGCAGGAATCAAAGAGGTAGACCCAAGAAAAGTCCCACTGAAAATGAGAAAATTTGCGCACAGGTTAGCAAACAAATCGAAGGTAACACAGTGGGAGCAATAAGAATAATTACAAGTGACGACACTGTAGCCCCCAAGGATGAGACCATGGCCCAAGCACTAAAAAATAAGCATCCAACCAGGGACACCATAGCCATCAACGACAACCCTGAGGAAGACCCCATCACTTAACAATTAATTTTGCCAGAATCGGAAGTCTATAAGGCGATCGTGTCATTTCCAGCAGGATTTGCAGGAGGTTACACTGGAATTCGACCTCAGCACCTCAAAGAGATGGTAAATCCAGTACTTGGTGAATCTGCATCAATTCTTCTCACCGAGTTAACAACTTTCGTCAACAATTGCCTGGCTGGGCGAATCCCAAGAGAAATTAAACCTTTCTTTTTTGGAGCCTCACTAAGTGCTTTGAAGAAGAGGGATGGGGGAATCAGACCCATTGCGGTTGGTAACACTCTTCGCCGTCTCGTTGCCAAAGCAGCAGTAAGAAACATTCGCCTAGAAGCTGCCACTTTACTCCAGCCACACCAACTGGGCTTTGGGGTCTCTCAAGGCAGTGAAGCCGCAGCTCATGCCACAAGGGCCTACATCAGGGACCTACCAGAAGACTAGGCCATAGTCAAACTTGATTTTAAAAATGCCTTTAATATGGCGAAGAGAGATGCTGTCTTGCCAGCTGTTCGGGATCGGTTCCCCAGTCTTTTTCCCTTCATTTCAGCCGGCTACAGCAAACCCTCAATTCTTTTGTTTGGAGAACAAGAAATTCAATCATCAGAGGGTGTTCAGCAGGGTAACCCACTTGCTCCACTTCTCTTCTGCTTGGCAGTAAGAGAACTAACTTCCAGCCTACGCAGTGAGCTCAATATCTGGTACCTGGATGACGGCACTCTGGCAGGTACTGAAGAGTCCCTGGTGGGGGACCTACAACTGGTGAAAACACAGAGAGAAGACTTGGGACTCATCCTCAATCCCTCCAAGTGTGAAATCATCACAGTGAACCAGGAAATAATCAATGCTGTGCGAAGAATCCTCCCGGAAGTCTCTACTACCACTCCGCCCAACAGCTGCATCAAATACCTGGCAAGAGCTCTGGCAACAACTAAAGCAGTTGGGGTATAGCCATAAGCCAGTAAATAGGTCTAACATAGTACTCACTATCGATAATGAGGTATGCCACGAAACATCTAAGGCAGCAGATTGTTGTAATTCTTACTACACATCTGTTGCATCAACACTAGTAAGTAAACTACCAGCTGCACAAATACCTTTAACACAGACTCAGATAAGTTTCAAACATACTATACCAATAAATGGGTGACCCCAAACAGTTGTCAACTAGTAAGGGTATCTCAGGACTTTATTCAAAAAGAACTATGCAGGTTAAACCCAACTAAGAGCACTGGCCCGGATAACATCCCGTCTAAGTTCCTAGAAGATGGTGCTTCTGAACTGTCAATCCCTATTGTTCACATAATAAATTTGTCCATCACCACTAATACCATACTGGAGAGGTTCAAGGAGGCCAGAGTTACTCCTATATTCAAGAAAAATAGTAGGTCTGATGTAAGCAACTACATGTATAGGCCTGTTAGTATACTCAGTATATCCAAAATTCTAGAGAGGGTGGTGTACTGTCAAGTAGTTAAGTACCTTAATGACATAGCTACCAATCAGGCTTTAGAAGATCTTACTCAACTGACACCTTCCTAATTAATCTGATGGATTACTTGAGAACTGAAATGTCAATGGGGAACCTCATAGGTATGGTAACCTTAGACCTGCAAAAGGCCTTTGATACTGTCAACCACAATATATTATGTAAGAAACTTCAAGCTATCGGTATAGGTTCTGTAGACTGGTTTAAGTCTTACTTAGCAACAGGAGACAAATTGTCAAAATCAACAAAACGGAAACAGAACCCCTGCCGATAGTATGTGGAGTTCCCCAAATTTGTATTCTGGGTCCCTTATTACTCCTATGCTATGTTAACGACATGCCTACCAGTGTCAAGTGCAAACTCCTACTGTATGCAGATGACAGTGCTCTGTTAGTGTCGGGTAAAGACCCACAAGATATAGCTAATGTATTAACACTGGAACTGGAGTCCTGCAGCAAATGCTTAGTAGACAACAAACTATCATTACACCTTGGGAAAACTGAAGCCATTCTCTTTGGCACGAAACATAAACTGAGAAGGGTAAATAATTTTAATGTCCAGTGTAATGGGGAGCCCATCACTTTAGTTTCCTCAGTAAAATATCTGGGAATCCCCTTTTACCCATGCATGTCAGAACTGATAGGGAACATTGTAGTAAAGAAAGCGAATGCCAGACTGAAGTTCCTCTATAGACAAGCACAGTGTCTACCTACTGAGGCTCGCAGGACCCTATGTCTAGCCCTTATACAGTGTCATATGGATTACGCTTGCTCTCTATGGTACTCTGCCTTGACAAAAAAAAAAAAAAAACTGAAAGATAGACTACAAATCACCCAGAACAAAATGGTAAGATTCATCATGGACCTGGGTCCAAGAGAGCTTGTAGGACAGGATGAATTACAGCAGTTGGATATGCTGAATGTTGAAGACAGAGTAAAACAACTGAAGCTAAATCATGTTTATAAAATTGCTCACAAACAGTGTCCAGAATATCTTGCTGTCAATTTTGTCAAGGTTGGGAACCAAAGCAATCATAGTACTAGGGGTAGAGAGCACAACTTTGTAGTACCCGCAATCAGTGGCCAGGCAATGGCAATAAAGGAATGGAACAGACTGCCTGCACATGTCAAAACCAGTCATAGCATGAACCAAAAGGTACCTAATGAATGTAGCTACAGAAAGGGAGGAGAATGATTTTTTATTTTTTTTAGCTAGCACATATATATATAATAAGATATTTCTTACATTGTATAATAATAATAATAACGTATTAAAAGGCCCCCAATGGAAATAAGTTACTCATTCTGACTTTTTTGGGTTATCCCAGGTTCTTTTCACATATGCTGCTATGTATGATACTCTGTGTATCTATATTTGTGTATATCTGAATAAATTTACTAACTTACCTATAGTATATTTCATGTGGGTAGGGTGTTCAGGCAGGCTACCATACCTCCCACAGCAGACTTCCTACAAATACGTAAATACAACTCACTTATCACCCTACATTAAGACTACAAATATTTTAAGGTAAGTAACGAGTGTACTGCACGAGTATTTTACTTTTAATGTTTTTAATACCTAGTTCTACTGCTAACCTAACCCCTTAATTGTCCAAATGTAGTTCTATATTCTTACCGATAGTGCTCCAAACATAGATGGACGTTTTATTTTTTCTGCCTTCAAATTTGGGGCGATAGGCCTGAGTGGCCTAGACATGAGAGAATGAGTCTTCACACTTAGTGTGCGCAGTATGAAAAAAATCGGGGACCCAACAGTACCGCATGGGAGCACCAGTAACTTTCAGCATCAATTTGGGTCAACATGGTGGCAAACCCCCATGATTCACTCACACCTCATTGTATTAACACTCTCGTATTCGACGAAAGTGATAGGGACCGAGATTAGTGGACTTGAGACCAGAGGCGTGCTAGGGTTGGTGTCACCCAGGGCATAATCTTTGGTGTCACCCCCATGAAATCCTAGGGCGGGGGTATAGGGGTAGTAAACTCCAGTTATGTCACTGCTGCATGACCAGTGACTAATGTTTAACAATGAGAACGTTTAAAGGCTATAAACGAACTTTATTAATGATAAAATAAATAATCATAGTAATATTGAGGAAACTTAAACTCAAATACCACTTTGAGTACAGGTAACAGATCCTACATTTATTCATCTTCAACAATGAAAAAAAAATCTTGAAAAATCAAGAAAAACACTAGTTCCTATTTGACCTTGAGTACAGATAACATCTCAATGAATCTGATATTTCATTTCCTTGCCATCAATCCTGCAGAATCATCTATCATCATCAAAATCAATGATTTTCCCTATATAGGTCTATTTGTACTCTGTAATCCTATAATAGGCTATATAGAAATGAAGGATTTTTCTCTTATGCTGCTGCAGCACGATTTTGGTCATTAGTGTCACCTTCTTTAGAGGCTGTATGGTGTCGCCCCCTAAATGGTGTCACCTGGGGCAGCCCCCCCCCCATCCCTTACGACGCCACTGCGTGAGACCTATGTGGCCATTAATGATCGAGGAATTAGTGCAAATATTGATGATAACCCAGATGACCCTCAGCCCATAGCCTCCAGCGTGGCCAGTGTGGTCATGCCAGACCCTCAGCCAAGCACCTCTAGGGTGGCCAATGTTACTCCTCAGAGGCAACTATGCAAGCAGAAATAATCATTTTCTCACAGTTTTGGTGATGACCACAGTGAAAGTGATTTAAATGACGATGAGACTAATTTTATGCCCTTAGAGGATTCTTTGAGCGACAGTGATTTACATTATTCCCCAGTGAGGTGTACCTTCAGGTGTCGTCACCTACGTTCAGGCAGTGTGTCTTTCTCTCCAGAGACTCCTCAGTGCACCACTTACCTTTTTTCCCTCATCAACTGTATGATTCACCTCATCTTTCATAGACCCATCTGCTGACAAGTCCACACCCAAATATCTGAATACACTCACTTTCTCCATACTCCCTTCCCCCAATCTGAAGTCCAGTCTTTCTATACGTAAAGTTTTTGTTATCCTCATAACTTTACTCTTTCATATGTTCACTTTTAATTTCCTTCACCTACATACCCTACCAAAATCATTCAAAAGCAGTCATCAGCATAGAGCAAATGTGACAATTCCCATGCCTTTTGCCAACACCTGAGCATTCACTTTTTTTTAAAACACCATCTCTCCTACATACTCTAACCTGAGCCCACTGTCCATGTAAAAACTTCACTGTTTTCAATAACCTACCTCCTATTCCATATATTTGCAACATCTGTCACATTGCTCCCAATCCACCCTATCATGCAAGTTTACCAAATCCATATATGAAACAAAAATCTCTTTACCCTTATCTAAATATTGTTCTCCTATATGTTTTACTGTAAACACTTGGTCTACACACTCCTACCCTTCCTTAAGCCTCCTTGTTCAATTGTGATCCTGCTTTCTGTCTCAATCTTAATTCTTTCGATAATAACTCTGTCATACACTTTACGAGGTATACTGAACAGGCTTATTCCCCTATAATTATTACACTCTCTTCTGTCCCCTTTGCCTTTCTGCCAATCCCTAGGTACCTTACCCTCTTCCATACATTTATTAAATAAATGCACCATCCACTCTAAAACTATTTCCCCATCTGTTTTTAACATATATGTCTTTATCCCATCAATCCCAGCTGCTTTACCCCCTTTCGTTCTACCCACTGCCTCATACACCACACCCACACATACAATTATTTCTTCCTCACTTCTCCAAAATGTAATACTTCCCTTCCCAATGCACGAAATCTCAGCTTCCCTATCTTCATCAATATTTAACAGTTCCTCAAAATATTCCCTCCATCTTCCCAATACCCCTAACTCCCTTATCTAAAAACTCTCCTCTCCTATTATATGGAGAGTATATGGAGAAAAAGAGAGAGGTTAAGAGAGTGGTTATGCAATGTAAAAAAAAAAGCAAATGAGAGAGTGGGTGAGATGTTATCAACAAATTTTGTTGAAAATAAGAAAAAGTTTTGGAGTGAGATTAACAAGTTAAGGAAGACTAAAGAACAAATGGATTTGTCAGTTAAAAATAGGAGAGGAGAGTTATTAAATGGAGAGTTAGAGGTATTGGGAAGATGGAGGGAATATTTTGAGGAATTGTTAAATGTTGATGAAGATAGGGAAGCTGTGATTTTGTGTATAGGGCAAGGAGGAATAACATCTTGTAGGAGTGAGGAAGAGCCAGTTGTGAGTGTGGGGGAAGTTCGTGAGGCAGTAGGTAAAATGAAAGGGGGTAAGGCAGCCGGGATTGATGGGATAAAGATAGAAATGTTAAAAGCAGGTGGGGATATAGTTTTGGAGTGGCTGGTGCAATTATTTAATAAATGTATGGGAGAGGGTAAGGTACCTAGGGATTGGCAGAGAGCATGCATAGTTCCTTTGTATAAAGGCAAAGGGGATAAAAGAGAGTGCAAAAATTATAGGGGGATAAGTCTGTTGAGTGTACCTGGTAAAGTGTATGGTAGAGTTATAATTGAAAGAATTAAGAGTAAGACGGAGAATAGGATAGCAGATGAACAAGGAGGCTTTAGGAAAGGTAGGGGGTGTGTGGACCAGGTGTTTACAGTGAAACATATAAGTGAACAGTATTTAGATAAGGTTAAAGAGGCTTTTGTGGCATTTATGGATTTGGAAAAGGCATATGACAGGGTGGATAGGGGGGCAATGTGGCAGATGTTGCAGGTGTATGGTGTAGGAGGTAGGTTACTGAAAGCAGTGAAGAGTTTTTACGAGGTTAGTGAGGCTCAAGTTAGAGTATGTAGGAAAGAGGGAAATTATTTCCCAGTAAAAGTAGGCCTTAGACAAGGATGTGTGATGTCACTGTGGTTGTTTAATATATTTATAGATGGGGTTGTAAGAGAAGTAAATGCGAGGGTCTTGGCAAGAGGCGTGGAGTTAAAAGATAAAGAATCACACACAAAGTGGGAGTTGTCACAGTTGCTCTTTGCTGATGACACTGTGCTCTTGGGAGATTCTGAAGAGAAGTTGCAGAGATTGGTGGATGAATTTGGTAGGGTATGCAAAAGAAGAAAATTATAAGTGAATGCAGGAAAGAGTAAGCTTATGAGGATAACAAAAAGATTGGGTGATGAAAGATTGGATATCAGATTGGAGGGAGAGAGATTGGAGGGAGAGAGTATGGAGGAGGTGAATGTATTCAGATATTTGGGAGTGGACGTGTCAGCGGATGGGTCTATGAAAGATGAGGTGAATCATAGAATTGATGAGGGGAAAAGGGTGAGTGGTGCACTTAGGAGTCTGTGGAGACAAAGAACTTTGTCCTTGGAGGCAAATAGAGGAATGTATGAGAGTATAGTTTTACCAACGCTCTTATATGGGTGTGAAGCATGGGTGATGAATGTTGCAGCAAGGAGAAGGCTGGAGGCAGTGGAGATGTCATGTCTGAGGGCAATGTGTGGTGTGAATATAATGCAGAGAATTTGTAGTTTGGAAGTTAGGAGGAGGGGCAGGATTACCAAAACTGTTGTCCAGAGGGCTGAGGAAGGGTTGTTGAGGTGGTTCGGACATGTAGAGAGAATGGAGCGAAACAGAATGACTTCAAGAGTGTATCAGTCTGTAGTGGAAGGAAGGCGGGGTAGGGGTCGGCCTAAGAAAGGTTGGAGGGAGGGGGTAAAGGAGGTTTTGTGTGTGAGGGGCTTGGACTTCCAGCAGGCATGCGTGAGCGTGTTTGATAGGAGTGAATGGAGACAAATGGTTTTTAATACTTGACGTGCTGTTGGTGTGTGAGCAAAGTAACATTTATGAAGGGGTTCAGGGAAACCGGCAGGCCGGACTTGAGTCCTGGAGATGGGAAGTACAGTGCCTGCACTCTGAATGAGGGGTGTTAATGTTGCAGTTTAAAAACTGTAGTGTAAAGCACCCTTCTGGCAAGACAGTGATGGAGTGAATGATGGTGAAAGTATTTCTTTTTTGGGCCACCCTGCCTTGGTGGGAATTGGCCAGTGTGATAAAAAAAAAATAAAAAAAATCCATTTGTTCCCTAGGCTCTCTACTTATTTATCACACTCATAACATTTTCATATTCTCAACAAAATTTGTTGATAGCATCTCTTAACCTCTTTTTCTCTCCATATGCTCATCTCTCCTTGTATCACTTCTACTTTGATACAAACCTCTCATTTGTTAACTTTTTCTCTCTCTTACTACTCTCTTAACCTCATCATTCCATTAATCACTCTTCATCCCTCCCACACCCACTTTCCTGTAACCACAAACTTCTGCTGAACACACTAATACTACATTCTTAAATATACCCCACACCTCTTCAACTTCATTCCCTGTACTCTAACTAGCCCATCTTTCTTCCAATAGTTGTTTATATCATATGCTATCTGCCTCCTTCTTTAGTTTATAACAATTATTTTATTTTTATGAACACATCGACCGTTTCCCACCAAGGCAGGGCAGCCTGAAAAAAAAATGTCATCATCATTCACTTCATCACTGTCTTGCCAGAGGTGCGCTTACACTACAGTGTAAGTACAGTACAGTACAGTATAGTACAGTAAATACAATGGGAAGTACAGTGCTGGCACTGTACTCCCCACCTCCATCTCGAGGACTCAAGTCCGTCTTTCTGGTTTCCTTGAATCCCTTCTAAAATGTTACCTTGCTCACACTCCAACAGCACATAAAGTCCTAAAATCCGTTTGTCTCCATTCGCTCCTATCAAGCAAATTCAGGCATGCTTACTGGAAATCCATGCCCATCACACACAAAACCTCCTTTACCCCCTCTCTTCACCCTTTCATAGGCCGACCCCGACCTTGCCACTGAAGATTTATACACTCTCGAAGTCATTTTGTTTTGTTCCATTCTCTCTTTATGTCTGAACTACTTCAACAACCTCTCCTCAGCACTCTGAATAATAGTTTTGGTAATCCGACACCTCCTAATTTCCAAACTACAGATTCTCTGCTTTACAATAATAATAATAATGATAATAATCATAATAATAATAATAATAATAATAATAATAATAATAATAATAATAATAATCTTTATTTCTAAAAGTACATGATGCAAGTATTACAGACCTAGCTGACATCACTGTATATAGAAAGCATCCTGTTCTTTGTTCCATCATTCCTTTAACCCTTGTACCTAAGTTCATCCTTAATGCATCACTAATTAGATTTTTTTTTGTTTATTCAATTACCTAATACTTCCAATATAATATAAACTATGTTTTTTTATTCTCATACACTAGTAATCATAATTTAATTTTAAGTCTGCCCAAAATGCCTTGCACAGTAAAGGACTTTCTGCAAAGTAGTTTATATACATCAGTTACCCTAATTTTATAATGTACTGTTCTTCGCTTTATAGAAATATAGTTTGTTAATCTTGTTTCCCAGGATGCGACCCACAACAGTCATACCAACAGACATATTGTATCCCAGGATGCGACCCACAACAGTCATACCAACAGACATATCGTATCCCAGGATGCGACCCACAACAGTCATACCAACAGACATATCGTATCCCAGGATGCGACCCACAATAGTCATACCAACAGACATATCGTATCCCAGGAT
Source organism: Cherax quadricarinatus (assembly GCF_038502225.1). Classification (NCBI taxonomy): domain Eukaryota; kingdom Metazoa; phylum Arthropoda; class Malacostraca; order Decapoda; family Parastacidae; genus Cherax; species Cherax quadricarinatus. Next base: position 166,440 of record NW_027195110.1, read on the forward strand.
GCGACCCACAACAGTCATACCAACAGACATATCGTATCCCAGGATGCGACCCACAACAGTCATACCAACAGACATATCGTATCCCAGGATGCGACCCACAACAGTCATACCAACAGACATATCGTATCCCAGGATGCGACCCACAACAGTCATACCAACAGACATATCGTATCCCAGGATGCGACCCACAACAGTCATACCAACAGACATATCGTATCCCAGGATGCGACCCACAACAGTCATACCAACAGACATATCGTATCCCAGGATGCGACCCACAACAGTCATACCAACAGACATATCGTATCCCAGGATGCGACCCACAACAGTCATACCAACAGACATATCCTATCTCCAATTTTTAATTACAACTCAAAGACAAAATTCCTCTATGGGAGTAAATCGTAACTCCAGCCCATTGTAAGTCAAGGGACCACTGTATATCAGTGATGGTACTTTGTTTCCTGCTTTGCTAGTGATTTTATTGTTGAAGTAATTTCTATATATTTAGCTGGGGATAGGAAGAGAGATTTGAGATAGTTATCATTGAGATAATCACTAATTAGAGTTTAAGAGTTAGCTGGAAAGATTTAATAGTATGGTGGAAAAGTTATTCAGTTTATATACTGTTTCAGCGTTGGAATGGACGTTCACTTGGTTTACTTGATACAATGCCTATTTTCATGACAGTATGATAACTGTAAGGAATGTTAGAGTGACCTGTCTGTCTAAACATTATGAAGAGTAAATATCAAAATGGTATACAATACCGACAGGTTGGTAGGTAAAACACATAGGCAACAGTTAGGCAACTTTATTCCAAAACGTTTCGCCTACACAGTAGGCTTCTTCAGTCGAATACAGAAAGTAGGCAGGAACAGTAGAGATGTGAAGACGATGTAATCAGTCCATCACCCTTGAAGTTGTAGATTTGAGTTTGTCAGTCCCTCAGCCTGGAGAAGTTCAGTTCCAGGCTGAGGGACTGACAACCTAAAATCTACTACTTCAAGGGTGATGGACTGATTACATCGTCTTCACATCTCTACTGTTCCTGCCTACTTTCTGTACTCGACTGAAGAAGCCTACTGTGTAGGCGAAATGTTTCGGAATAAAGTTGCCTAATTGTTGCCTATGTATCTTACCTACCAACCATTATGAAAAGTAGTGTATATATAACTTATGTAGCAAGTTTATCAAAGTAAAGGTATAAAAGAGTAAGTAATCATTCTTAACAATGAATATTATGGTGATCATATTAATATTTTAAATATTAATAATATTATACTGTATTACATGAAAAAGAAGCTAACAAGGATTTTCAACTTACAGTTAACTTCTTGGGAGATATTTCACCAGTAATTAGCTCAACTTTCTCCATAATGGTGGAGCCAGAATCTTCCAGGACAGGGACAGCTGTGGCACCTGTCTCTGTGGTCATGTTCAGAGCCTTCTTGATAGTCTCCTGCACCTGTTATTATCAACATAAATATTAATGGTAGTTGCCAGCAACAATCTATACCCTAATGTTGGTAGAATTACTGACAAAAGTGCAACTAATGCGACATTGTATTGTGGCAACATTTCGCTCTCCAAGAGCTTTGTTAAGCTGTTACAAACAATACAGGGACACAGAAGGTATGTATAGGTACAGATGAGGTGCGAAGCATAATATAATCATTGTAGGTAATAGTAGTACTTATAATAGTAGTAGTAGTTGTAGTGGTAGTAGCTATGTGATGGCAGGGTTTATCGATTTGAGAAGAATTCTTGCTAATACTTCAAAGATGATGAAGCTGCCTTTATTCTGTCTGTGTTAGAAATAGTGATTAATGATGATTTGAGGTATTTTTTCATGGAAATTGGAATTTTAATCAACAGGCGGGCGTTGTTGAATTTCATCAGGTGGTTCGCAGAATTCTGGTGCTGTATGCAGATATTGTTCGAGTTATCATTCCCACATGTATTAATTTCCTCAATGAGACATTTTTCAAGGTTTCCTGCCATTTCACCTAAGTATATTCTGTCACAACCTCCACAGGGAGTAGTGTAAACCCCTTCATTGATTGGTTCAATATTCTTCAATTTCATCCTAGGCAGATCTTTCGTGAAAGTACTGGTTGTGATAACAATTTCTAGCCAGTACAACCTGGCTGTAGAGAAGGATTATAACTTTATTTAATAAAGTTATAATCCTTCCCTACAGCCAGTGGTGTTAGTGTGTGGAAAATTGATGATCTGGAGGGCTCGTTGTTTTGTTGTCTTTGATGAAAAAAGAAGTGAAATGTCGATCAGTGAAGGGTTTTTTGGATACATGTATGCTCCTTATCAAGAAGCTCTTGACTGCAAATTAGGAATGCTCTTAGGAAAATTCCAGTGATGGTGATGCCTCTTTTGGTCTTAGTATCCTGACTGTGTGAGATCATTTTTTTTCGTAGGCTTCCTCTAAACTTGAAACCTTAGAGTGTTATCTACTTTGTGAATAAGGATATCTAGAAAAAGAAACCTGCCATTGGACTCCTCTTCAAGTGTAAACTGGATAGCCAGTTCAACTGCACTGAGCTAGAACAGAACAGAAGAGACTCGCAGGTAAGACCCCACAAGGGGTGAGTGGGGAAGTGGGGACACATGAAGAATAGCTGTGGAGAGGAATGTCTTCAGTCGATGAAAAAGAGCCAGGGCTAGACTCAGCCAAAAGGCACTGTGAAGTATATGTATGCAAGCAAATGATAGGCAGATCACAAGCTAGACGTACTGAAAACTGAGTCTTGTGTCTTGATGGTGGCTGGAGGGTTGCAGGAGAGGTAGAAATGGCAGCTACATGGTGATTGGTCGATGGTCTTTTCAGAGAGAGAGAGAGAGAGAGAGAGAGGTTGCAGTTTCATGATGGTTTTGGTGGAGTTTTGGAGTTATTTCATATCTTTGGAGGAGGATCCATTTTTAAGGTTGTTGAATCTGTGTTCGGGGATGATGATGAGTATAACCTTGGTTATCTTATTTTGCGCTTTTTGAATGCTTTCCAGCAGTGCTTTGGTCGAGCATTTACTTGCAGGGACTCAGGTAAATTTGACTGTTCCACATTGAATATGTGTGTACAGGTCTTCCAGATACAATTCTTTATCGTATGATGAAGCTGTATAGAAAATAATATTTACCCAGGAGATGTAGGGAGGAGGATCATCTACTTCTGCATCCATGTTTTTATCAGCTGGTAGTAGTGTTTTCGCTCTCTTGGCTTTAGGTTGGTGTGGTTGAGGTGAGGATGCTGATTGGTCAGCAGCAATGGTGGTGGAAATCATTGGCGTCATCTCATTGGTGGGAACTGAAGGAGTCTCTCATCAAGGTGGAGATAGTTCTGCTTGAGAGCAGCTTTCGGTTGTTGTGACACTGACGAGTTTGGCGGTGTACTTGAATATATCAGTTGAAGGTGAAGAATCTGTGAAGGTAAAACTTGGCATGTTAAGTCTTGGCATGTTAAAGGTTCCTGGTATTGCCATATTGTGCATCTGAGCATAATCATGCAGTAGGGGATTATTGTAGGTACGCCGTCAGGTATTTGAGGTATTATGTTGCTAATGGAGGACGGTGGCTTGTAATCTGGTGATGGTAGTGTATGCTGGAAACCTTGTAGATGAATTCTTTTGCTCCTCTTGATTTTTCTTGAAGATTTCTCTTCATACATAGCACTTGGCAGCAAGTGTGTGGTGGTCGCTCTTACAGTTCAGGCATTTTGGTGAATCATGTTAAACTTGACCTGCAAGCTGCCCCTGATGGCAGCTGCAAGTGCTAATTTGGATGAGTCGCTAACTGCCCCATTGCTGGGTCTGATTTTCACACGATTTGAGTAGCTCGCCGAGGGTCGAGGGGGAGGACCACATATGTTGACGGGCGCAGAGTAAAAGTTCCCTTCCCCCATGGGGATCATAGGTAGATGGCAATGGTGGGTGTCAGTGTCTATGTCCTGCCATGGGCGAAGTCAACTGAGCAAAGATGAGTGTGCTGAGCCTTCTCTGAAGATTCCACACATCAAATTGTTTGGGAGTTATTATGAGGACATCGTCCACACAACGTAACCAACTAACACTGCTGGGGATGATGCTGGCTAAGCATTTAGTTTCAGGCATTCCATATACTAGTTGCAGAAGACAGCACTGATAATGTAAGGGCCCCATTCCCATACCATAGGTTTGTTTGTAGAGCTTATTATTGACAAAAAGCAGTTGAATAAAGGCGGAGCTCAGTCAGGTCAATGAAATCCCTGTGAGGTAGAGGAAGAGAATATCTATGGCTTATGTGGTGGGTACTTTAGTGAAGAGGGAAGTTACGTCAGAACTACTTAGTTTCTTGTGTCAGATGGAAAAGTCTCTGATGCAGTTCAGGAGGTCGCTTGAATGTTATAGATGGGCAGGGCTGATAGTACCCAGAAAGCTTGAAAGATGTTTGGTGAGAACTCTGGCTGGTTTGTGTTGTGCACTACCTATACTTGATGTGATTGGTCTCAGAGAAATATTATTACGTATCTTAGGTAGTTCATACATGTGTGCAGGTTAAGGGTAAGCCATTAACATGACTCACGAAATCGTAATGACACGACTGCAAACAAACCATACCACGGGCGGGGATAGAACCCGCGATCAGAGAATCTCGAAACTCCAGACCGTCGCGTTAGCCACTGAACCAGCTAGCCACAATAAGATTCGTCCAACTAGGTATATTTCTACACCATAGGAAGCTTAGCATAGGCACCACTGTGACCACAAATGCAAGTTTTTACAGACAAATCTCCAGCTAGCGTGGCCGTGACGAACTCTAGCTCAAGTCCCCTCAAAGCCGTTAACATGACTCACGAAATCGTAATGACACGATTGCAAACAAACCATACCACGGGCTGGTTCAGTGGCTAACGTGGCGGTCTGGAGTATTGAGACTCTCTGACCGCGAGTTCTATCCCCTCCCGTGGTATGGTTTATTACAGAGTGATTAGGTTAGAATACACTTAATCCAGCAGTGATATTTACGCATCGGCAATTTCACCCACATTACGCCCTATTTTTGCCCCATTCCTTCTATTCTGTTGAATGAGTACAAGAAACCGTCCATTCACTTATTTCAACTACCCAATAAAGTGGTCACAAATTGGTAATCTGGCCAATTTCTCACAAATTTCAGAAGATGCCAATTTCAATATATGGTCCAGAATAAACAATGCAAACATTCCTGGCACTAAAATAGACATTTTCTTTGTTCATTAGTCACGTCTCCAGGCCTTCTTATATTACGCTTTCTTTTCATTTTGAATTTTTATTCACACAAAAAAAATAGAAGATTTACTGTTAAGTAGATTAATGCATTATTGTAATAATTGTATAAATAATGTCAACCCATTTGTGACTGCATATTAGACTGGCCATTTGGACACACATTCGACAGTGACGTCATTCGTTTACTCCTGACATCCGCAAAAATCAGACATTTCTGCTACTTTCAACTTAATTTCAAGGTATTTTTCCTCGTGAAACCAATCAAAATTATATCTATTTCTGTAGTATATCTTCCATTCTATCAAATGAGAATACAACCATAGCTCGATCACTAGCACACTCAGCTCACACACTGAGGTTCGGGGTTCAAATCTCCCTTGGTACGGCTGGAAAACATTGGGACGTGTTTCCATAAGACACCTGAAGTCCCTGTTCACCCATCAGTAAATTGGGTACCTGAGTGTTAGTGGACTGGCGTGGGTCGCATCCTGGGACAAAACTTGTTATGCTTGTTATGCTCAGCATAACAAGCGACTTTCTCTATAGTAGTATGTCTGTATACCTTGTACGTGTACTTGTAGTAAATAAAGATATTATTATTATTATTATTATTATTATTATTGTTGTTGTTATTACTTTTATAATTATGCGAAAATACACCACAAAGTCGGTGCTTTACACCATGGTCGCAATTTTTTTTTTCTCATTATGCACTTCGTGCTGCAGGATTTTTTTTATATAGTACACATTTACCACACAGACCTATTCTCTCATATGTAGGCCCAGATTTACCAGTTACAGCTTATCTGAGTGAGCTGAGCTCATGGCGACCAACAGTGGCTTCAAAGCCACCTTCACTATTATGGACAATATACAGAGTATGTGCTTTACACAACGAGAAGCATATCTTTTATTTGTTGGAACTATGGCTAGAGCTAAAAGTGAGCAGGTTATAACAATAAATGGAGAAAAAGAAATTGGAATGACTCTTGCAGGAAATAACGCCACCAAACACTAACGGCAGGTTGGTGTGGCAACCCCAGAAATTTGAAATTATGCTTGCCGAAATTAGTGCCAGATTACTCATGTAACCGAATTACTGATTGTCATATTAGCGATGGCCGACTTGCACTTAAGAAACACACAAAAAAGTTAAGTACCTATAATATAATAGTGTCCTGGACTACTAGATTCAAAGAAGTGTTCACAATGGAGACAAAAGGGACTCCAGAAAGACGGAGAGGTGGGGTACATCATCAAGTGTTGGACACAATAAATACATCTGAGGAAGAAGTGAAGAGGCTGCTAAACGAGCTAGATACCTCAAAGGCGATGGGGTAGGATAACATTTCTCCATGGCTCCCGAGAGAGGGAGCAGAGGCACTATGTGTACCACTAACAATAATCTTCAACACATGTATCCAAACAGGATGACTACCTGAACTGTGGAAGACAGCAAATGTAGTTCAAATTTAAAAAAAAAGGAAGACAGACACGAAGCATTAAACAACAGACCAGTGTCACGGATGTGTATAGTATGCAAAGTCATGGAAAAGATTATCAGGAGGAGGGTGGTGAAGCACCTTGGAAAGAATAAGCTTATCAATGACAGCCAGCACGGTTTCAGGGATGGAAAATCCTGTGTCACAAACCTACTGGAGTTCTATGACAGGGTGACAGCATTAAGACAAGAGAGGGGGGTGGGTAGAATGCATTATCTTGGACTGTAAGAAGGCATTTGACAGAGTCCCACACAAGAGATTAATGCAAAAACTGGAGGACCAGGCAGGGATAACAGTGAAGGCACTGCAATGGATCAGGGAATACCTGTCAGGAAGACAACAGTGAGTCAAGGTAAATGGTGAGGTGTCAGAGTGGGCGTCTGTGATGAGTGGGGTTCCACAGGGGTCCGTCCTAGGACCATTGCTGTTCCTGGTATTTGTGAATGACATGACAGAAGGAATAGACTCAGAGATGTCCCTGTTTGCAGATGATTTGAAGTTGATGAGAAAAATTAAATTGGGCGAGAACCAGGCAGAACTACAAAGGGATCTGGACAGGCTGCAGGCCTGGTCAAGCAATTGACTCCTCGAGGACAACCCCACCAAGTGCAGAGTCATGAAGATTGGAGAAGGGCAAAGAAGACCACAGATGGAGTACAGTCTAGGGGGGCTAGAGACTACAAACCTCACTCAAGGAAAATGATCTTGGGATGAGTATAACACCAGGCACTCTGAGACTCGCATCAACCAAAATAACTGCTGCAGCATACGGATGCCTAGCAAACCTAAGAACAGCATTCCGACATGTTAATAAGGAATCATTCAGAACCCTGTACACCATGTATGCTATAACTATATTGGAGTATGCAGCACCAGTTTGGAACCCACACCTAGCCAAGCATGTAAGGAAACTAGAGAAAGTGTAAAGGTTTGCAACAAGACTAGTCCAGGAGCTAAGGGACTAGTCTTAACCTCTTCTACAAGGAGAGGTTAAGAGAAATAGACCTGACGGCACTGGAGGACAGGAGAGATAGGGGGGATATGATAATGGCATATAAAATACTGAGAGGTATAGACAAGGTGGACAAAGAATGTTCCAGAGATGGGACACAGCAACAAGGGGTCACAGTTGGAAGTTGAAGACTCAGATGAATCACAGGGATGTTAGGAAGTATTTCTTCAGTCACAGAGTTGTCTGCAAGTGGAATAGTCTGGGAAGTGATGTAGTGGAGGCAGGATCCATAAATAGCTTTGTGAAGAGATATGAAAAAGCTCATGGTGCAGGAAGTGACCAATTAGAGACCAGTGAAGAGGATGGGCCAGGAGCTGTGACACGACCTCTGCAATCAAATTTAGATGAGTACTTGATAAACTATTTACTTGGATCACAACACAAACTCAATACTAACAAGACTTTCAATGTAATGTTTAGGAAGAAACCAAAATTTTTATTTGAACATAAACAATGTGTTAATTGACAGGTAGAATGAGAGTAAATTCTTGGCAATACACCTTTACAGTAAACTAAGGATGACACATATATCGTGAACATTTCTGAAAAAAAATTCTGAAACAGTGAGCAGTCTTTCGAAAATATGTTCCACAAACATCCATCATTACTTTGTACTGCACTCTCACATATCCTTAACTCACCTATGGTATCCGTGTATGGTGATTAACAACCATACTTCACCTACAGTATCTGTGCATGGTGAATAACAACCATACTTCACCTATGGTATCTGTGCATGGTGAATAACAACCATACTTCACCTATGGTATCTGTGCATGGTGATTAACAACCCTACTTCACCTATGGTATCTGTGCATGGTGATTACCAACCATATTTCACCTATGGTATCTGTGCATGGTGATCAACTACCATACAGTACTTGGCGCCCAGTGACTGATTTTAGGAAGCTAAATGCGAAAACAATTCCATATCACTTTCCACTCCCTGTACTTGATGATCTTTTATGCAGTATCAGAGATAATAAAGTTTTTTCAACCCTAGACTTGTTACAGGGGTTCTGGCAAGTTCCTCTCCACGAGGAAAGCCAAGAGCTAACAGCGTTTTCCACTACAACTGGCCATTATCACTTCCACCATATGCCATTTGGATTATGATCTTCTCTTATCACATTCTCAAGGCTAATGACAAACATCTTTAGAGGTCTCATAGACAGCGCACTTATGGTGTACCTAAATGACATAATCATCATGTCCGAGGACGTGGAAAAACATTTGGAAAGACTGGACATGATGCTGAGTAAGCTTGATGATCAAACTGTCGAAATGCCAATTTTTCAGATCTGGGTCACGTAGTCACTCCTAGAGGGATTACGACTGACCCAAGTCATGGCTGTGTCTAATTTTCCATCTCCAAAAACTGCTGATGCCGTAAGATCCTTTGTGGGCTTAGCAGGTTTTTATAGATCCTTCATTGCTAATTTTTCTTCCTTAGCAGCTCCTCTAATTGAGTTGCTTAAGAAGGATGCTCCTTTTGTTTGGACCTTCCGTCAAGAAAGAGCATTCCAGACCCTCAAAGAAAAGTTAACATCTCCTCCAACTTTGAAATTTCCAGATTTTGTTAAACCTTTCTATCTGACAACTGATGCTAGTTCAATTGGCATAGGTGCCATACTAGCCCAGAAAACCAATAGCAAGTACAACACAGTTGCATTTGCTAGCCAAGTCTTTACAAAGGCTGAACATAATTGTACAGTAACCGAGCAAGAAGCTTTAGCAATAGTGTGGTCTTTGAAGCACTTCAGAGACATCACATACCAGTACCCTGTCTACGTCTTGACAGATCATGCTGCACTGATTCCTTTGTTCCAGAATAAACAACCCACTGGAAGGTCAGCCAGTTGGTCCTTGACCATTCAAGAGTTAAAACCAACCTTTGAACACTTGCCTGGCAGATCAAATGTAGTCGCTGATGCTCTATTGCGACATGTTAGTGTAGTAACTGCAGACCCTCCATTTAGTGCTGAAGAGGTAAAGAATGCACAAGGAACAGATCCCTTGTGGTCTAGTGTGATAAGATTCCTGCTCCAAGAAGATCTTATTCTGACTGTGAAGCCACCAGCACCCATTAGTGACTTTGTAATGAGCCAAGAATTACTGTATCAAACAGCCGAGTTGGGTACCCCAAGCAGAAGGGTATACCAATTAGCAATTCCACAGTCACTAGTGAATGTAGCTCTACAGCTAGTTTATGATGCACCAGGCATTGTGCACCTGGTATGGATCGTTCTGTTAAACAAGCCAGAATGAAATACTCTTGGCCATGTATGGCAACTTATATTTCCGAGTATGTTAAGAAATGTGGTGTCTGCATGCAACATAAATGGTCCAATGGTCACTGGTCCAAATCCTATCCAGGTGTATCTCACCATGAGTGAACCATGAGAAAGAGTTACCATAGATCTGTTAACTAATTTCCAATGTTCCCTCCAAGGCAACAAGCATCTGTGTGTTATGGTAGATCATTTCACCAGATATTGTGAGTTAGTTACTAATGCAGATAAGACTATCGAGACTGTAGCTAAAGCTTTCAAAGAGCATATAATCTGTAGACATACCACCCTAAATCCCTAGTAACTGATAATGGAAGTGAATTCTGTAACAAGATTCTTGAAAATTTGTGTACCTTGTACAAGATCTCTAAGTCAACCATTGTTCCCCATCATCCTGCAAATAATGATTTGGTGGAACAAACCAATAAGAAAGTTCTTGATGTCTTAAGAACTACTATCAACCCAAATAGTGAAACTTGGGAAGAAGTCATACCTGATGTTCAGTGTGCTATAAATTCTGCTTACAATGCTTCAATAGGTGACATTCCACATTATGTATTGTATGGTGTAGACAAGCGGTTACCTAATGAGTTGTTATATTCCGCACCAAAACCCAATTACAACCCTGATGATTTCATAGCCACTTGTACCAGTCTAGCTCAAAGTGTTTTCAGAAGAGTCCAATAAATGCTTCATAAGTCAACAGCAGAATTTACAAGAGTAACTAATAGCTGTACTAAGCAGACTAAGGTTAAAGTGAGTTCGAGAGTAATTAACTTCAACAAAACATCCGCAATGCCTAAGCTTGATCAAAAGTTTGTTGGTCCTCATCGAGTAGTTGAACATATCAATGGCAATAAGCATAAAGTCAGAGAAATTAGTACGGGGCAGTATAAAGAATCGTATTTAGATCACATGAAGTTAGTATGCGATGATATTTCTACCCAGACTAATGTGACAGAAGCTGACAGTCCTCCTGAGTCTGTACCCTCTACCATCCAGTCAGATGATCAACCTGAATGTCATTATTCCTTGTGTACACAAGTAATGAAAAACCCCCAAGTATCTTTTGTAGATACTAATTCAGATCTCCCTCAATCAAGGCATGCATTTGACATTGCAAAAGGCTTCAATCCTCCCAGAGATGATAACCGTTCTGCATATGTAAATCTTACCCTCGCAGAGTTGGGTTTAAATGTACATAGCCTGTATAATTAAATGTTCAAGTTGAATGAAGTTGTCAATCATGCATTTTGTTATTAGGTGATCAGTTTTCAAATTTTTTTGTATGTTCACGTTCCCTCCGAATTCTGAGATTTAGCAGTAATGATCTGTGTGCACCAGGTCTGCCTTTGCTGTTAATTACTTTCACCTTTGTAAATACATATTCTTCCTCAGAATCCATAGAGTGCTTGAATACAGATCGATTGATCAATTCTATCTTTTATTATACTACGATTGGTTCCTTTAATTTGTAGTGCATTATGTAAATCACCATCCATTAATATAATATCCAATGTTATCCATTCAACTGAGTATATCCCATACCCATTTCTATGATTGGTTCTAAGTTATGTATGTCTTTGCTATTGTATAGAATCAGCCCAGAGCCACCTGCCTGCCAGCCTGTAAAGTATGGTATGTCGAGATGCCATACATAACATGACCGAGCTGTCAGCATGGTTGATGATCCCCTGTATACGTTGTATAGCATATCTGAGTATCACAGCTAGTACCATCCATATGTATTATATAGACGATCCCTTGCTAGACTTAGCAGCTTACGTGTGACATCGCACAGTGCTCCTTGTGGGCGGGAGTCACCCTACAGGTGACCTACAGGTGACAAGGTGAATCATGGAACTGATGAGGGGGAAAACAGTGACTGGTGCTCTGAGGAGTCTATGGAGAGAAAGAATGTTATCTATGGAAGCACAGAGGGGTATGTATGAGAGAACAGTTATTCCAACTCTCTTATATATGTATGAGACATGGGTGTTGAATGTTGTAACAAGAAGGCTGGAGGCAGTGGAGATGTCATGTCTGATGGCAATGTGTGGTGTGAATATAATGCAGAGAATCTGTAGTTTGGAAATTAGGAGGTTTGGGGTTACTAAAAGTATTATCCAGAGGGCTGAGGAGGGGTTGCTGAGATGGTTCGGACATTTAAAGAGTATGGAATGACTTGGAGAGTGTATAAATCTGTAGTGGAAGGAAGGCGGGGCAGGGATCGCCCTAAGAAGGTTTGGAAAAACGGGGCTAAAGGAGGTTTTGTGTGCACAGGGCTTGAACTTCTAGCGTGTATTAGCGTGTTAGCTAGGAGCAAGTGGAGTCAAATGGTTTATATGACTTTACATGCTGTTGAAGTGTGAGCTAAGTAACATTTATGAAGGGATTAAAGGAAACTGGTTATCCAGACTTGAGTTCTGGAGGTGGGAAGTACAGTGCTGGCACTCTGAAGGAGAGGTGTTAATGTTGCAGTTTTTTAACTGTAGTGTAAGTGTACCTATGGCAAGACAGTAATGAAGTGTATGATGATGAAAGTGTGTCTTCATTTTTCAGGTCGCACTCCCTCAGTGGGAAACGGTCGATGTGTTTATAACAAAATAAATAAAATCCAATCAGTATTTAAAACACAAGCAAATGGAATGTATAACTATTGTAACTTCGTAAAAGTAAACATTTAAAAAAGAAAAGCTTAAAAATATTACAGGTGAAGTGTTAAAATATCTATAGTATTTATGAAAGACAATTGCTACTTTCAGTTCAGTGAGAGTAGTGACCTCCAGCAGTGTACCTTCACTGAGGTGCAGACAGTGTTGACATCTGGGAAGAGTTCCTGACACTTCTGGATCCAATCTTCAACCTCCAAGTTGCACTGATCAGCTTCATCAAAGGCTGTGTCGACCTCCTGTGCAGTGTTGACTGTGTCGAGGCACTCCAGCATGGTCTGCAGCTGCTTCTTTCCTGCCTCTCCTTCTGTTGTCATATTTACCACACTGGTATTCTCCTGTTCCAGGAACTTTATTGCTGTCTTGTTCTGCTCCACCAGATCATAGAGTCTGTCCTGCAGTTGGTGGTGCTGGGTCTTCCAGTCCCTCACCTGCCCCTGGTACATGCCCAGCTGAGACAATACTTCCTCACACTCACTTATAAGGTTATTGATATTGCTCTTGTGTTCCTCTACCATAGACCGTAACTTCTTACTGATGCCTCTTGTGTGATCTTCACCAGGTTTTGCTGACATTGTTTCCACTGATGTGACCTGCATACTTATGAATTTCTTAATGAAAGCCTCCATACCATAATTGATTGGGAACTGAGTAGCAGCTGTGGCACTGTGCTCAGCACGGCAGCTGGGGCAGGTTAGTCGAACATTCTTTATTGTATCTTCAATACATTGTGTGCAGAATGTGTGGCCACACGGCAGAGTGCGTGGCCGTCGTAGCTCTTCATCATAATTGCTATAACACACATTACACTCCTCTGGCGTGTCATTATCCTGTAGAAATTAATATTGTTTGAATTTGCACTAAAACAGGATTGAATTATATTACTGATATTTTATAGTGAAACTGAGTTGAATTAAATTAAATTATTCATCAGTTAAGAATTCATATTGAATTTATAGACAATCATTCAAACACTGGAGGTATATTCCCAATCTTCATCAACAATCCAGGTCATGCATACTTTAGAGGTATACAGGATCATTAACACTAGGTGTCATGATTGTTTGTACAAATACAGTAAGTCCTGCTTATACTGAGGGTTTGGTTCCTGACTCCTGCAGAAAGTGGAACATAGCCTTTTTTCACTTTAAAATGTATATAAAAGCCTAATAACATGTTTATGGTATCATATATTGAGCAAGAGCTAGGTCTATAAAATGCATATACAGTACTCACATTACATATCTTAAAATATTTTAGTCCTTAGCTTATAGTGAGTGGTAAATATATTAATTGTAGGAAGTCTGAATATATGATGAATGGGCATAACTGACAACTGCTGTATTACCGAAATATTGTAAACATCAGCGCTGTAAAGCAGAACCAGCATGTAATATGTATATTAAGTACATGCAATAGAGCTAGGTCTAAATCCATGAAAGTAAAATGAATACTAATAAATTATACAGGTCTCTTTCAACATTCGCATTTTCAACTTTCGCGGGCTTCACACATTCGCGAATTTCCAACTGCCAAATCATATTTAAGTATACTGTCACGAGTCCTTACTACCCTCCCTCTGACCCCCCACAACTGGCAGCCAGCCCTCCCACCACTGTGTGGTGAGTGTTTTGTGTGAGTGTTAAGTAAGTAAGTAAGTAAGTTTATTCAGGTATACACAAATACAGTTACATAGAATTATCATACATAGCAGCATATGTGTAGAGAACCTGGGATAACCCAAAAAAGTCAGACAGAGTGACTTATTTCCATTGGGTTCATTATTTGCTATTAAACTACAGTATAAATAATGTAAACCCATCCATGACTGCATATTAGAATGGCTATTTGGACAGGTATTGGAAGGTGACATCATGTGTTTATTCTTGAACACAGCAAAGAATCAAACATTTCTGCTACTGCTAATAATAATAACAATAATATTATAATAATAATAATAATAATAATAATAATAAATACGATAGAATTGAAGAAGGAAATTGTACAAAAATACGAGGGCTGAAGCAGTGGTGGAGGAAGTGGTTGACACATCGTCAGTGTGGCTTTGTTTATGCTGGAGTGAACATTAGTCTCCGTGCTCTTCCAAACATTTCACAATAATTCATTGTATTTGGTGCTTGTAGATTGAGTGTGTCTGGAGTGGTTGAGGCAGTGGTTGAGGCAGTGGTAGAGGCAGAGGCAGTGGTAGAGGCAGTGGGTGAGGCAGTGGTAGAGGCAGTGGTAGAGGCAGTGGTAGAGGCAGTGATAGAGGCAGTGATAGAGGCAGTGATAGAGGCAGTGGGTGAGGCAGTGGGTGAGGCAGTGGGTGAGGCAGTGGTAAAGGCAGTGGGTGAGGCAGTGGTAGAGGCAGTGATAGATGCAGTGGGTGAGGCAGTGGGTGAGGCAGTGAGTGAGGCAGTGGTAGAGGCAGTGATAGAGGCAGTGGGTGAGGCAGCAGTTGAGGCAGTGGTAGAGGCAGTGGTAGAGGCAGTGGTAGAGGCAGTGATTGAGGCAGTGGTAGAGGCAGACACAGTGGTAGAGGCAATGGGTGAGGCAGTGGGTGAGGCAGTGGGTGAGGCAGTGGGTGAGGCAGTGGGTGAGGCAGTGGGTGAGGCAGTGGGTGAGGCAGTGGGTGAGGCAGTGGTAGAGACAGTGGTAATGGCAGTGGGTGAGGCAGCAGTTGAGGCAGTGGTAGAGGTAGTGGTAGAGGCAGTGGTAGAGGCAGTGGTAGAGGCAGTGGTAAAGGCAGTGGGTGAGGCAGTGGGTGAGGCAGTGGGTGAGGCAGTGGGTGAGGCAGTGATAGAGGCAGTGGGTGAGGCAGCAGTTGAGGCAGTGGTACAGGCAGTGGTAAAGGCAGTGGGTGAGGCAGTGGTAGAGGCAGTGATAGAGGCAGTGGTAGAGGCAGTGGGTGAGGCAGTGGTAGAGGCAGTGGTAGAGGCAGTGGTAGAGGCAGTGATAGAGGCAGTGGGTGAGGCAGTGGTAGAGGCAGTGGTAGAGGCAGTGGTAGAGGCAGTGATAGAGGCAGTGGTAGAGGCAGTGGTAGAGGCAGTGGTAGAGGCAGTGGTAGAGGCAGTGGGTGAGGCAGTGGTAGAGGCAGTGGTAGAGGCAGTGGTAGAGGCAGTGGTAGAGGCAGTGGTAGAGGCAGTGGGTGAGGCAGTGGTAGAGGCAGTGGTAGAGGCAGTGGTAGAGGCAGTGGTAGAGGCAGTGGTAGAGGCAGTGGTAGAGGCAGTGGTAGAGGCAGTGATAGAGGCAGTGGTAGAGGCAGTGATAGAGGCAGTGGTAGAGGCAGTGATAGAGGCAGTGATAGAGGCAGTGATAGAGGCAGTGGTAGAGGCAGTAGTAGAGGCAGTGGTAGAGGCAGTAGTAGAGGCAGTGGTAGAGGCAGTGATAGAGGCAGTGGTAGAGGCAGTGGTAGAGGCAGTGATAGAGGCAGTGGTAGAGGCAGTGATAGAGGCAGTGGTAGAGGCAGTGGTAGAGGCAGTGGTAGAGGCAGTGGTAGAGGCAGTGGTAGAGGCAGTGATAGAGGCAGTGGTAGAGGCAGTGATAGAGGCAGTGGTAGAGGCAGTGGTAGAGGCAGTGAAAGAGGCAGTGGTAGAGGCAGTGGTAGAGGCAGTGATAGAGGCAGTGGTAGAGGCAGTAGTAGAGGCAGTGGTAGAGGCAGTGATAGAGGCAGTGATAGAGGCAGTGATAGAGGCAGTGATAGAGGCAGTGGTAGAGGCAGTGGTAGAGGCAGTGGTAGAGGCAGTGGTAGAGGCAGTGGTAGAGGCAGTGGTAGAGGCAGTGATAGAGGCAGTGGTAGAGGCAGTGATAGAGGCAGTGGTAGAGGCAGTGGTAGAGGCAGTGATAGAGGCAGTGGTAGAGGCAGTGATAGAGGCAGTGGTTGAGGCAGTGGTAGAGGCAGTGGTAGAGGCAGTGGTAGAGGCAGTGATAGAGGCAGTGGTTGAGGCAGTGGTAGAGGCAGTGGTAGAGGCAGTGGTAGAGGCAGTGATAGAGGCAGTGGTTGAGGCAGTGGTAGAGGCAGTGGTAGAGGCAGTGGTAGAGGCAGTGATAGAGGCAGTGGTTGAGGCAGTGATAGAGGCAGTGGTAGAGGCAGTGGTAGAGGCAGTGGTAGAGGCAGTGGTAGAGGCAGTGATAGAGGCAGTGGTAGAGGCAGTGGTAGAGGCAGTGGTTGAGGCAGTGATAGAGGCAGTGGTAGAGGCAGTGGTAGAGGCAGTGGTTGAGGCAGTGATAGAGGCAGTGGTAGAGGCAGTGGTAGAGGCAGTGGTTGAGGCAGTGATAGAGGCAGTGGTAGAGGCAGTGGTAGAGGCAGTGGTAGAGGCAGTGGTAGAGGCAGTGATAGAGGCAGTGGTTGAGGCAGTGGTAGACGCAGTGGTAGAGGCAGTGGTTGAGGCAGTGGTAGAGGCAGTGGTAGAGGCAGTGGTAGAGGCAGTGATAGAGGCAGTGGTAGAGGCAGTGGTAGAGGCAGTGGTAGAGGCAGTGGTAGAGGCAGTGATAGAGGCAGTGGTTGAGGCAGTGGTAGACGCAGTGGTAGAGGCAGTGGTTGAGGCAGTGGTAGAGGCAGTGATATTTACTAACATATATGTTATAAATAATAATAATAGTACATTATGAATAACATTTATTTTATTATTATTATTATTATAAATGTTATTAATATTAACATGTACTATTATTATTTATAACATATATGTTAGTAAATACCACTGCCTCACCCACTGCCTTACCCACTGCCTCACCCACTGCCTTACCCACTGCCTCACCCACTGCCTTACCCACTGCCTCACCCACTGCCTTACCCACTGCCTCACCCACTGCCTCACCCACTGCCTCTACCACTGCCTCTATCACTGCCTCACCCACTGCCTCTATCACTGCCTCTACCACTGCCTCTACCACTGCCTCTATCACTGCCTCTACCACTGCCTCTATCACTGCCTCTACCACTGCCTCACCCACTGCCTCAACCACTGCCTCACCCACTGCCTCTACCACTGCCTCTATCACTGCCTCTATCACTGCCTCTACCACTGCCTCTACCACTGCCTCAACCACTGCCTCACCCACTGCCTCTACCACTGCCTCTATCACTGCCTCACCCACTGCCTCTATCACTGCCTCTACCACTGCCTCTACCACTGCCTCTATCACTGCCTCTACCACTGCCTCTATCACTGCCTCTACCACTGCCTCACCCACTGCCTCACCCACTGCCTCTATCACTGCCTCTATCACTGCCTCTATCACTGCCTCTATCACTGCCTCTACCACTGTCTCTATCACTGCCTTTATTGCTGCCTTTATCGCTGCCTCTACCACTGCCTCTACCACTGCCTCTACCACTGCCTCTGCCTCTACCACTGCCTCACCCACTGCCTCTACCACTGCCTCTGCCTCTACCACTGCCTCACCCACTGCCTCTACCACTGCCTCACCCACTGCCTCTACCACTGCCTCTGCCTCTACCACTGCCTCACCCACTGCCTCTACCACTGCCTCACCCACTGCCTCTACCACTGCCTCTGCCTCTACCACTGCCTCACCCACTGCCTCTACCACTGCCTCACCCACTGCCTCTACCACTACCTCTGCCTCTACCACTGCCTCAACCACTGCCTCAACCACTCCAGACACACTCAATCTACAAGCACCAAATACAATGAATTATTGTGAAATGTTTGGAAGAGCACGGAGACTAATGTTCACTCCAGCATAAACAAAGCCACACTGACGATGCGTCAACCACTTCCTCCACCACTGCTTCAGCCCTCGTATTTTTGTACAATTTCCTTCTTCAATTCTATCGTATTTATTATTATTATTAATATTATTTTTATATTATTATATTATTATTATTAGCAGTAGCAGAAATGTTTGATTCTTTGCTGTGTTCAAGAGTAAACCCATGATGTCACCTTCCAATACCTGTCCAAATAGCCATTCCAATATGCAGTCATGGATGGGTTTACATTATTTATACTGTAGTTTAATAGCAAATAATGAACAAACAAAACACTCACCACACAGTGGTGGGAGGGCTGGCTGCCAGTTGTGGGGGGTCAGAGGGAGGGTAGTAGGGACTCGCAGTGGTGGAGGCAGTGGTATTTAATAACATACATGTTGTTAAGGCATAACGCATGTATTTAGTACAATTTATAACGTTTTCATGTATTTTATGATTGTTCATGGTTCAACAAGTTAAGGAAGCAGTATTGTATTATATTTCCCTACAATATGTTGGGGCACCAAACATTCACTGTTTTTCAACATTCGCGAGGCTCTTGATCCCCTAACCCTCGTGAATGTTGAGGGAGACCTGTACACATTACTCACCTTAAAACATTTTCATCCCAAGCTTATAGTGAGAGGTAAATATAAATTTGAAAAATTAATATTTTTTTAATGCACCGACCATATGCCACAAGACAGGGTGAACTAAAAAGAAAAACAAAAGTTTTCTTTTTACATTTAAAAATATATACAGGAGAAGGGGTTACTAGTCCCTTGCTCCCTGCATTTTAGCCGCCTTTTACGACACACGACTTACAGATGAAGTATTCTTTTTCCACTTTCCCATGAAGATAAAAGGAAATAAAAAAGGACAAGAACTATTGAAAAAATAGAAAGAAAATTCAGATGGGTGTGTATACATATCTGTGTACATATACGTGTAGTGTGACCTAAATGTAAGTAGAAGCAGCAAGATATACTTGTTATCTTGCTTGTTTATGACACCAGTATAAAGACACCAACGATCCTGCCATCAAGTAAAACAATTACATAAAAATGAAAACTAACTAACAAACAAACAAACAAACATACATACATACATACATACATACATACATATAGGTCCGCCATCACAAATCCGGCAATCAGTTATTCGGTTCCTTCAGTTATTCGGCACTTATTTTGGCTAGCATAATTTCAAATTTCCAGGGTCGCGACACCAACCTGCTGATACTGTTTGGTGGCGCTACTTGCTGCATAAGTCATTCTAATTTCTTTTTCTCCATTTATTGTTTTAACCTGCTTACTTTTAGCCCTAGCCATGGTTCCAATGAATAAAAGAAATGCTTCTCATTATGTAAAGCACCTACACAGTACATTATCCATTAAAGATAAGGTGGCTTTGAAGCCACTGTTGGTTGCCATGAGCTCAGTCTCATGAAGCAGGAGAATATGCTTTATTAATACGCTAATATCAACACTACAGCTTATTTGCCTATCACAATTGATCTAATATGACATAAGAAACAATATAAATAACATAAAACATGTTAAATACTCCAGAATGAATAATATTTAGCATAACATTGAGCAGTTCGACGGAGGTATGAAGAGGATATGGTATATAAACACCATTCTCCTATCACTGTCTTGGTGGCTTATATTAGAGAAAACAGAGTGTAGCACAGGGCTAACTGTGATATACACTCGTACTGCACAATAAACCTGAAACAAAAAAGTTATTTTCTCTCTATAGATTATCACACACAGCAGCATATGTGTAGAGAACCTAGGATAACCCAAAAAAAGTCAACGTGGCTTATTTTTAGTACCTGGCTTGGGTTAGCCATATATGATTTTTGGTAAATATTTGATTGCCAGCCAGGGTAGAAACATTAGGCATGTTTACCCATCAGTAAATGGGTACCTGGGTGTTAGCCGACTAGTGTGGGTGTTATCCAGGGACACTGACCTAATTTTCTTGAAAGACACCTACCATCCGACTTACGACCAAGTTCAGTTCCGAGAAACCGGTCGTAAGTCGAAATGGACGTAAGTCAAACTTTACTACTGAATATCAACATCACATTTTTGTAATGACTGTTTTATTGTTTTATTTTGGTATTTCATGTTTTACTTTACTTTTTATGCTGTTAGTACTGTATTTTATACTGTAAGGTTTAGGATAAACACTGTGTACAACACAAATAGTTGTTTATTTCCCAGAAATTTGGCAAAAAAAACACGGTCATAAGTCGAGTGGTCGTAATTCGAGCAGGTCATAAGTCGGATGGTAGGTATACTCTGCATAACAAGCGGCTTTCTATACAGTAGTATGTCACTGATGTCAGCTAGGCCTGTATACCTTGTACATGTACATGTAGTAAATAATTATTATTATTATTATTAATAATAATAATAATAATATAATAATATATTATTATTATTATTATTTTCTCAGTTGTTTGTTGGGTTATCTTATTCAAACTTGGGCAATATATGACGGAAAGATACTTCTTCACGTACACCAAAAATGAAAGAAATCAGACCATAAATAGCGGAGTTCACTTCTCAGCCATTAGCGGCCGCTTAGCGGTATATTTTTGTATGGTTATTATGGTTATATTCTCCTATTTTTTGTCTCATTTGATAGAACGAAAGATATATTACAGAAATAGATATGATTTTGATTGCTTTCAAGACAAAAAGTACCTTGAAATTGCGCTCACAGTAGCGAAAATGTTCTATTCTTTAGCGAAGCTCAAGAGTAAACAAATGACGTCACCGTCCAATACCTGTCCGCCTGACAGTCTAAATTCCAGTACGGAGTCAAGAATGGATTGACATTATTTATACAATTATTACAATAATGCAGTAGTCTGCAATAACAGTAAATCTTCTGTTTTTTTTTTTTGTGAATAAAAATTCCAAATGGTAAGCAAGAGTAATATAAGAGGGGCCTGTAGCCGTGACTAATGAACAGAGAAAATGTTATTTTAGTGCCAGGAATGTCTACATTGTTTATTCTGGATCCTATTTTGAAATTGGCATCTGTTGAAATTTGTGTGAAATCAGGCAAATTGCCAATTTCTGACCACTTTACTGGGTAGTTGAAATAAGTGAATTGGCAGTTTCTTGTACTCAGTCGACAGACTAGAAGTAAATAAGTTTATTCAGGTATACACAAATACAGTTACATAGATTATCATATATATCAGTGTATGTATAGAGAACCTAGGATAACCCAGAAAAATCAGACAAAGTGACTTATTTCCAGTACCTGTCTTGGGCTTGCCATATATGATTTTTGGTAAAAATTTTTTTCTTGGTTGTTTGTTGGGCTATCTCACTGAAACTTGGGCAATGTATGATGGAAAGATGCTTCTTAACGTACAACAAAAACAAAAAAGACGGATGATAAATAAGGGAGTTAACTTCTCAGCCATTAGCCACCTCTTTGCAGTATATTTTTGTATGGTTTTTATGGTTGTATTCTCATTTTTTTGGACTCATTTGATAGAATGGAAGATATATTAGAGAAATAGACATGATTTTGATTGCTTTCATGACGAAAAGTACCTTGAAATTGAGCTCAAAGTAGCGGAAATGTTTGAATTTTGCTGATGTTCAATGAACTGTGTAAGTCAAGTTGGTTAATTTTATTAAGTGTATTCTAACCTAACCACTCTGTAATTCAGCAAACTCAGTAATCTGGCACACTACAGGTCCCAGTGATGCTGGATTTGTGATGGTGTGTATGTATGTACAGGAAGGCCCCGCTTTACGGCGTTTCACTTTACGGCATTCCGCTAATACGGTCATTTCAAATTATGACCAAAACTCGCTATACGGCTCTCCCCACCTGACTTTCTAATACGGTCACCGTGCCCCACCTTGTTTGTTTACATTCTTCGTGAGCTCAGTAAGCACTAAGTCTCTCTATTTTGTCTGGAAACTCCAAAATTTCAAATGTTTTTAAAAGTTATTTCATATTTTATATATACTCTGATAATTATACTTATGTATACCTGTACTTCAATAAACTTACATACTGTGCTGGCATGCAGGTACACATTAAAATCAGTAAGAGTGTCTTATGTCTCCAGACGTCATATTAGTAATGATAATAATAATCATCGAGTCTCATTTAAATGTCGTATATTACGTTAAATACACATTTTCATTAATCCATCTATGATATTTTTTCAAAATTATATAATAAACACGATACATAACATAAAAAGATGATAAATACACCCCACAATAGAATAAATAAACATAAATATGAGATGTGGTAGCAGACGACTTGCACAAGTGACGCCATATTAGAAATGCTAATAATAATAATAATAATCACCGAGTCTCATTAAATATAAATCTCCTGCAAGACCAGGACCCACACGTTACTGAATTCACAAACACAATGAGTAACTGCATGCTGCTACCAACAGTAACAAAACCTACAAGAGTTACAGAGACTAGTGTTTCCCTACTTGACCACATCTGGACCAACACCATATCCCCTTTAAAATCAGGCATAATTACAGATAATACCACAGACCACTACCCTACTTTCCTCATAACAACTCTTGGTAAAATACCCCAAGACACTACTAAAGTCACCTTCAGACTTCACAATGAGGCAGCCATTAATAACTTCACAACAGCAGTAACAAACATTGACTGGCACACTGAGCTAGAAATCTATACAGATATTGACGAATGTTTTAATAATTTTCTAAAAAAGACCCAATACCTTTATAACAAGCACTGCCCTAAAAAACTAAACAGATGACAGCTAAGAGACTGAACAGTCCCTGGCTAACACCCAGCATTCTCAAATCCATAAATACAAAACACCGATATGAAAAACAGTACAGAATGGGTCACATAACCAGAGACCAAACAAAACGTTACTCGTCAATCCTAACCAGCCTGATAAGAAGGGCAAAAAAATTGTATTATGAGAACAGATTATCCAACTTACGAGGTGATATAAAAAAGACCTGGAAGACCCTATCAGAAATTCTGGGAACAAAAAAGATATCACGACATAGCGAAATAAAATTAGCAAAATCAGATGAACCCCAACTCCCACCAACAGAAACAGCAAACAGACTCAATGATTTCTTCTCCACTATAGGTCAAAACCTTGCCAATAATATCCCAAGCTCAGATACCCCACCAAATGACTACCTCACTGGCAACTACCCGAACACACTGTTCCTAGCTCCGACTAACCCATACGAAGTCTCCCTTATTATCAACACACTGAAAAACAAGGCAGGAGATTTAAATACCTTACCACCCTTTACATACAAAAAAGCGTCACAAGTACTATCACCAATCATTGCAACACTCTTTAACAAATCCATTGAATCCTCCACCTTCCCTACAGTTCTCAAAACAGCAAGGGTCACCCCGATCCATAAAGGAGGAGACCAAACAGAGTTGAATAACTATAGGCCAATATCCAATTTACACCCTCTCTCAAAAATCTTCGAAAAATTAATTCATAAACGAATCCACTCCTACCTCATCTCCCATAACATTCTCAACCCCTGCCAATTTGGATTCAGGCCTAATAAAAATACTAATGATGCTATTATACACATGCTAGAACATATATACACTACAATAGAGAAAAAAGAAGTCCCACTGGGGATCTTCATTTACTTACGTAAAGCTTTCGATACAGTTGACCATGACTTATTCCACGTAAAATTGTCACACTATGGTATTAGAGGGCACTCCCTCAACTACCTCAAGTCTTACCTCAGCAACAGAAGCCAATATGTGTACGCAAATGGGGCAAGCTCTTCCGCACAACCAATTACAGTTGGTGTCCCACAGGGAAGTGTCCTTGGCCCTCTTCTCTTTCTCCTATACATAAATGACCTACCAAATGCTTCGCAATTACTCAAACCCACACTTTTTGCAGATGACACCACATACGTCTTCTCTCACCCGAGCCCAGTCACGCTAGCCAATACTGTAAACACCGAATTACGGAAAATATCTACCTGGACGAGGACTAACAAACTTACACTAAACATTGACAAAACCTACTTCATTCAGTTTGGTAACAGAGCTACAGATGTACCTCTTAACATAACGATAAACGGATCACCTATCACAAAGCTAACAGAGGGAAAATTTTTAGGAATCCACCTCGATAATAGACTCAAATTTCATACACATATACAACAAATTTCTAAGAAAATTTCCAAGACTGTAGGCATACTATCGAAGATACGGTACTATGTTCCACAGTCAGCCCTCCTGGCCCTTTATCACTCTCTTATTTACCCCTATCTCACCTATGGAATTTGTGCATGGGGCTCAACAACAACTAACCATCTCAGACCACTAATTACCCAACAAAAGGCTGCAGTTAGAATGATAACAAATTCTCACTACAGGCAGCACACTCCACCAATATTCAAAACACTCAACCTACTCACCATACAAAACATCCATACTTATTATTGCACTTATTACATACATAGAACACTTAACTCTGATATTAACCCTCCCCTCAAACATCTCCTTGCCAACCTCAACAGAACACATGACCATAATACAAGGCACAGATCACTCTTTGATGTTCCTAGTGTCCATCTCATGCTATGCAAAAACTCAATGCACATAAAAGGCCCTAAAATCTGGAATTCATTACCTGTAAATATAAAAGAAACACTACCTGTTTATAAATTCAAGTCTCTTCTCAAAGTTCACTTGCTCACTCAAAACCAAATAAATACTGAATAACTGAACCATATAAATTGTATATCCTAAATGTTACTCACAATTATATCACACAAATGTTAAACCTAACTTTGTTATTTTTTTAAATACACTACCTAACAGAATACTCCATTCTACTGAATGAACAGCAATGCATGCAACCATAGGACCTGTCTTTGTAATACTCATTGGATTTTATAGTTATCTGTTTACAATAATGTCTTATCACTGATTTCATCATTGCTTAGTTAATCCTAAGTTAATTTTAAGCCAGCCCGTAATGCTATGCATATAAGTGGCTTTGGCATGCTGCTCTTACCTGTATTTTTTGTACCTCTGTTTGTATGCTAAAATTTCTAAATTTCTAAATTTCTAAAATGTTGTATATTACGTTAATATACACATTTTCATTAACCCTTTCAGGGTCCAAGGCCCAAATCTGGAGTCACGCACCAGTGTCCAAGAATTTTCAAAAAAAAAATTTTTTATTTTTTCTTATGAAATCGTAGAGAATCTTTTTGTGAAGGTAATAAAACAAAAAGTACGAAATTTGGTGGAAAATTGACGAAATTATGCTCTCGCGAATTTTGATGTGTCAGCGATATTTACGAATCGGCGATTTTGCCGACTTTGACTCCCATTTTAGGCCAATTACATTATTCCAATCAACCAAATTCTTAGCTATTTCACTAGTATTACTTCTATTCTATCGATTGAGCACAAGAAATCGCCAAGTCAACTGTTTCAACTACAAAATAAAGTGATCGGAAATTGTTAATTTGGCCAATTTAACACAAAGTTCAAAATATTCCAATTTCAAAATAGGGTCCAGAATGAACAATGTAGGCATTCCTGGCACTAAACTAACATTTCCTCTGTTCATTAGTTATGTTTTGAGGCTTTACAAATAAATTCCATTTTGATTTTTTATTCACATAATGAATTTTTATTCACACCAAAAAATAGAAGATTTACTGTTATGCAATACTGTAATAATTGTATAAATATCATCACCATATTTGTGAATGTATATTAGACCCACCAGCTGACGTGTATTAGACGTGTGAGGTCGTTTGTTTACTCTTGAATATCGGCAAAAATTTAACATTTCTGCTACTTTGAGCTCAGTTTCAAGCCATTTCTAGTGCTAAAACCAATCAAAATCATCTCTATTTTTGTAACATGTCTTCCATTCTATCAAATGAGACCAAGAAATCGCAAATACAACTATAAAAAACATACGAAAAAACACTGCAAAGTTGCTGTTTTAATCGAAAAATCATGATTTCATTTTTTTCTCTCATTATACACAGTGTGCTGCAGGATCTGTTTTATGTGGTGCACACATACCACATAGATGTATTCTCTCATATCTAGGCCCAAATGTTGAGAATTTTGGCCTTACCAGCTATGTGTATATATATAAATATAGGAAACACTTAGCTGATAAATGACAGCAAATCGTCTACACAGCCGCCCCTGCAGACGAGGTCTAGAAGCTGTCGAAACCATCACAACATTGGGCTGTCAAGAGATACAATTTGTAAGTATAAATTACCCCTAGGGGGTGTTATGTCAGCATATTTCATTCGATGATGGCTGACGAAATACCTACTTGTTTGGACTCAAAAGTCCACACCTTACTGCCGATTATAGGTTGATTACAAACTCCTTGTGACTCAAGAATTGCGCAATCCCCCGATCTACAAGAAATTCGTAACATACCTTGCTCTTTGTAACGTGAGCTATGGTGTTCTCAACACCTTCGACAGGTATCGGTGACTTGATAGAAGCTGAAGTGTCCTTGGATGTCCACGTCTTCCATTGTCTAGGAAACGCACACTGGTACACTATGTTCCACAAGATTTGTCTTTATTGTTCACAATGTATCACAAGAGAAGCTGATCACACTTCTCTTAAGTGTTTGTGTTAGAGACACTTTGTTCACACTAACGCACAGATCTCCTGGCATCAGTGTCACTCTCCCTAGAGTCAAAGATAGTCTGGCATCGCCACACCGCCCCAAGCCGTCACTGCCCTAGCACAAAAAAAAAAAAAACGCTGACCTAGTACCTTGCATCCTTGTCACCTCCTCGATGAAGCAAAGCAGAATGTTTGTTTCTTGCTGTCTTAAGCATAGACAACAATATTTTTACTATGGTAATAAAGTGGGAGCAGGATTTTCCTTAATTGTCCTGCTAAGTAAGAGATGTACTGTCTCTTATAAAAATACACTTTGCAACACCGCTGCAAGGAGCAGAGGTCACTTGACTACGTGGCATAGCATCTGTGATCAATTACTCACTCTAGCAAACAAGACGCTCGCCCCTTCTGAGGGCTTGGCCACTCAGGGCTGAAAGGGGCTGAAGGGGCTGAAAGGGCTGAAGGGGGCTGATACCCCCCTCCTGGAGAAAATTTCTCCACACTGGGGGGCGGCGGAGGTTCGCTGCAGGTGAACTATTCATCACTTAACATTAATTTGATTTTCTCACTCGCCACCACTGCTGCTTGTCTTTTCTGAACAGCTTTAGTCTGTGTGGTTTCTGGAGAATCACTAATTTTGTTTTCAACACTGTGTAATTCTAACGGCACTAGTTTATTTATTGTCCCCTTATTCACTACACCTTTGCTCAAAACATCAACTGTCCTGATGATTCCATTTGCATCAGGATATATGGTCACAATTTTTCCAAGTGGCCATTGGGACCTCGGACCATCATTGTCGATAATCACTATGTCACCAGGTCTTAAGGACTTATGATTTTCAGGAACACCAGCTCCATAGAAGTGTTCTCTCAATGAGGTGAGATAGTCTTCTCGCCAAATTTTCTCCCAATGTTCAATCACTTTATTAAGGTGTTTGAATTTACTTCTGAGTTGCTCAGGTTCGTAATAAGTAGGATCCTCTATGATTTCTTTATCATTCATAGGAGGAACAGGTTCGAGCCTTCTGCCATGGAGTAAATGAGATGGACTTAACACTTCTAAATTGTCCAGATCATCGGTAACATAAGTTAGAGGTCTGTTGTTGACACTATTTTCTATTTCAGTCACAACTGTACGGAATTCTTCTAAGTCTATTCTCTGACGATGAAGAGTCTTCCTTAAATAACGTTTTACAATGCCGATCATTCTTTCATAAAATCCGCCGTGCCATGGAGATTTAGGAGGAATGTATCTCCAACGACATCTGCGTTGATTCAGCATCTGTTGTACTTCTGGTTGATCAAAGATCTTGCTTATATAAGCAGCACCAGCAACAAAGTTCGTTGCATTATCTGAAATCCTCAGTCTGGGACATGCCCTTCTGGCTGCAAACCTTCTGAATAATTTGATAAAGGTTTCAGCAGACATGTCAGTGGCTACTTCTAGATGTACTGCTCTAGTTGTAGCACAAGTGAACAAACAGATGTACACCTTGATGGGAACTTTGTCAACTGTTTTGGTTAAAATTATTGGTCCAGTGTAATCTACACCTGTCACCTCAAATGGAGTGATATGACAAACTCTTTCAGAGGGATATGGAGGTGGACCTGGATACTGACATACTCGCATATCGTAGTGACAACAAGTAATGCAGTCCTTTATTTGTTTTTTCACACTTTGTCGACCTTGAGGTATCCAGTAGGATTGTCGTATATGACAAAGTGTGTCAGCTACCCCACCATGTAACACATTACTGTGGGCGTTTTGCACAATCAGTTTTGTTAGCCAATGATTCTTGGGGATCAATATTAGATGTATGGCTTCTTTAGGTAGTGAAGAATTATGAATTCTTCCTCGACATCTTATAATCTTTTCTGAGTCGAGATAAAGTCCTAAATAATTAATCATGACAGGTTTCTTTGGGGATTTATCTTGTGTTTCTAGAAATTTATATTCTGTAGAGAAAACATCTTTCTGTATTAGTTTCACCCAGTATTTAATGGGTTCAAGACATTCATAATCAGGTTTAATTCCTTTAATGAATTTAAAGACAAGAACTGTAAATCTTAATAGTTTACCCAAAGATGAGTATTTAGATCCATCAATGACTATTTCTGTTGTGGCTGCTGCAGTATTTACACAACTTATTTCTGCTGTGTTCAAGCAGACTGTTTCTTCTGGCATAATGTGAGCTTTTTGCTGAGGCCAGTTATTTTCATCAGAGAGCCAGTTCGGTCCGTGGAGCCATAATTTATTATCCACAAATTTCTTGAGTGGGACACCACGTGACAACATGTCAGCTGGATTCTCTTGGGTAGAGACGTGAAGAAAGAGATAATCTCTCTGCATCTCTTTTATTTCTGCTACTCTGTTCTGTACATAGACCAGCTTACTCTTATTATTTCTTAACCACTGGAGAACTGCTTCATTATCACTCCAGATCACGGTTTTCTCAATAGTGAGATGATCAAGTACTTTGTTGAGATAGACAGCTAATTTTGTACCTACATAGAGTGCTGTCAGTTCCAATTGTGGTACTGTTCTGACCTTCAAGGGTGCTACCCTGGCCTTTGAAGTAATTAGTGTACTTCCTTCAGCATTACTCATGTAAGCTACAGCGCCATAACCTCTGGTTGACGCATCACAGAACACATGTAATGTGTAATTGTTTCCCTCTTGACCTATTTGTCTGGGAAATTTAATTTGATGAAGTTGTTTAAACTCCCTGGATATTTCATCCCATGCTTGACTCATTTCTAGAGGCAAGTTCTCCTCCCATCCAATTTTGAGTTTCCATGCATCTTGCATAAGCATTTTACCCTTTATGGTAATTGGTGAGACGAGTCCTAGAGGATCAAAACATTGTGATACCTCTGAGAGTAAACTACGTTTAGTGAGTGGACTGCATGATTTATTGTTTATCTTTTTGAGACTCAGAGTATCTTCCTGTGTGTTCCAATTAAGTCCCAGCATATTGTTGCAATCAGGAATTTCAGTTTCAGGGAAATCTTCTTTGATAAGTTCCCTTAATTGCTTTGAATTTGTATTCCACATCCTTAGAGGCATATTTGCTTCTTTCATCTCCTTGTTAGCTTCTCTGTATAAGGATTTCAAATCCTCCTCTTTATTCACAGTACCTTGAAGATTGTCCACATAGAAACTTTTCTTTAAGATTTCTTTGAAGGGACTTTCAGATTTCTTCAAATGTGTATTTAGAGTAGCTTCTAGTAAGAATGGAGAGGATGTGGCACCAAATAATACCGATTTGAAACGATAAGTTTTCACAGGACTTTGAGGATCATGTGGATTTTCAGGCCACAAGAATCGAGTATAATCTCTATCTATTTCTTGTAGTCCTACTCTTAAGAAAGCTTTGGAAATAGCCGTGTAGGCATATGGGTTTGTGCGAAATTTCATAAGCACGTCTCCAAGCTTCTCAGTTAGTGAGGGTCCGGTCATCAGACAGTCATTAAGACTTGCTACATCTTTATTTGCACGTGCGCTGCAATTATATACAACACGTAGTGGAGTGGTTTCAGAATATTTTCTGACTCCATGGTGCGGGAGATAATGAGCGTTTGTCTTCAACTTATCTTCGACTATTTCCTCAATGAATTTATTGTCCAACTGTTCTTGTATGATATTATCATAGACAGTCAGTAACTCTGGATTCTTCCTGAGCTCATGTATTTGTGCTTTCATCTGTCCGAAAGCCATGCGATAATTGCTAGGCAGATGTGGTGGATTTAATTTCCATGGTAACCTAACCCAATGCTGTCCATCTTTATATTTGACAGTGTCCAAATATTGGTTATAAGTCTGAGACTCTTGTGGGCTTGGTTTATTTACATCAATACCTATCGCATCTAAATCCCACAACTTATCAACTGGTTCATTCATTTCTTCCAGTAATGATAATTTTTGCTGTGGTACATGATCAGCGGTTATTCTCGTAACTAGTACATTTTCCACTGAATCAATATCAGCTTCTTTCCCACTTTGAGAGGGAATGGGACCACATATCATGTGGCCTCCTGCTGTTTTCAGCAAGTGAACATCATGTTTACTTACTATATTTTGCACAAAACAGTGATAATAATCACTTCCAATGATTAAATCAATTGGACTAATTGTGTCCGTCTGTATGTCAGGACAGGCTAACTTGACCTTAGCTGCTTTCAGTGCTGCAACTGTTTCTTTTAATCCCTGGATCTGCACAGACTTAGGCAAATCATCTACTACCACAGCTTCTACTGTCTTTTTCCTGTTTCCTAGACCAACAGTGATTCTGGCTAGGTCATATGTCTGTTTACCAGAATTGTGGAAAAAACCAGCTATATCTAACTGTATTTTGGCATAGGGTTGTTTATTCAGTTTCTGCAACACTGATCTTCTTATGAAGGACCTTTGTGAGCCTTGATCAAATAGTGTTAGCACATTGGTTTTGTGTAATTTATTAGATAACTCAACTCGAGCTATCGGAAGAGCAGTTGCTTTAAACTTATCTCTCACATTTAATGCTGTTGCTTGTTGACTTCCTGATTCTGTGGAAGTCTGCTGCTGTTCAGCAAAAGTATTTGGGCATAATGCTGTATGATGCATACCCTTGCATTTAAAACACTTCTTCAATGAGCATTTTCCTCCCTTGTGTTCACCTAAACACTTGATGCATCTTTTCAGCTGATGAATACGTTGTTTACGTGCCTCCATTGATGTGTATTGACTACAATACTGTGCCCAATGTATTCCATCACAAAGTACACATTTTGGAGTACGTTTATGTATGACAGTCTGTTTACTGTCTATTGTATTCACAGCTTGATAAATGCCTATATGGGAATTCCCATTATGTGGTTTAGTGGGAGTAGGTATACTCTTTTTATACTGAGTTGAAGGTTTATTATCCACTGGATTTGTGGATTTTTCATCTTGTCTCGTTGCTTGCATGCATGAAACTATTGTTTGTAAACCATTGCTAATTTCTTCACAAGTGAAATAGCGTTTATTGAACATAATATTTAATCGTTCAATAGTTTGTGGTGACAGCTTATCCTGTACAATACCACTGATAAACCAATCACATTGTCTTAGGTCATATTTAGCATCTAGAGATCTGAGACTATTGTCTAATGTAATTCTAAATGCCTGTAAGTCTGAAAAACAATGTTTGGGTGGCTTCAAGCTTGATATTAAGACTGCATGTCTAACTCTAGCCTTGTCAGCATCGAAGTAATTGTCTGCTAAGACATGTAAGGCTATTTGATAATTACCTTTAACCACCGGAAATGACTTAATCAGTTCATAGGGTTCTCCCTTCACAAGACATTTAAGATAATTAAACTTAGCAATCTCATCTATGTCAGTTCGTGAATTTACTATGGATTGAAAACCACTAATGAATTCTTCATAATTATGACCTTGGAAAATAGGTAATGACAATGTAGGTAAGCTTGGTAATGGGACACTTGTTGTTGTTACAGGTGTAACAGGTGGTTGCTCACTAGTTATAGTAGGTCTCTGTGACAGAGTTTTACGGCAGATAGCTTGTACTCCTGTCCACCTTAATTGTTGATCACTAAAAGTATCCAAAACATTTTTAATTTCATCCTCAGATGGATCTGATTCAAGGAATTTATTTTCATAATGTGTATAGTCTGAATTAATTATTTCCATGCGTTGTGTAAATAATTCAAACTTGACCTCAAGATCATCAAAATCTATGTTTGTATCTTGAGTTAATCCTAGACAGACTGAAATTAGATTTTCTAATTGTGTAATCTTAGTCTGTAAAGACTGAAACTGAGTTTTCAAACAAGCCATTTTAATGGTATACTGAAAATTCTAGCACCATACTTATAGTATTTAAAAAACACTGTACTGCTATAAACAGCTGAGTTTTTGTTATGCTTAAGTCAGCAATAATCGAGTCAGACACTACTGACCCACTAAGCTTAACCTCAGGGTCAATGACCATGAAGGGTACACAGTACATGTGGCTGGTGTTTATGGCTTGTTTGCTGTGTCAGCCTGACCATGATGATTAATCGTAAATAACGATATTATACACTTCATTCACTATACACTATAAATGTCACTGTATAACTGTAATCACACGTGAATATTACTTACACATATATAAATTTCACTGTTAATATATATTTGAAAGCTTACACTTTATATATAAGTTCCTTTAATATAACAGGTAGATCTATAAGAAACAAACTTTAACACAATCTTGTCTCTTAATTTCTGTCTATAAACATTATAAACACTGTGTATATATATACACTCAGACAAACAACATCACTTGGGTTGCTGTTGTCTTAATCAGCATTTTCTCGAGATTGGAGCAGTGGGTGCAGGATGTGGGTGAGTCACCCAGCTCCCGTTTTCTTTGGGTGTCCGCTGGGTGAGCGCCTGTTTTCTTTTGGGTGAACGCTGGGTGAGCACCCGTTTTCTTTTGGCTGCCCATTCTCTGTGATTGAGTCTGGAGGGACTCATTTATACTGATTTATATTGTAAAACACTAGTTTTACAGCTTTTTTCGAAGGACCTTGGCTCATATGTTATTTGTACACTGTAGTACAACATATTTGGACAACAGTGTGGTCTTTATCTGGTTCGAGCACGACCAAATTCTGTTGAGAATTTTGGCCTTACCAGCTATGTGTATATATATAAATATAGGAAACACTTAGCTGATAAATGACAGCAAATCGTCTACACAGCCGCCCCTTCAGACGAGGTCTAGAAGCTGTCGAAACCATCACAACATTGGGCTGTCAAGAGATACAATTTGTAAGTATAAATTACCCCTAGGGGGTGTTATGTCAGCATATTTCATTCGATGATGGCTGACGAAATACCTACTTGTTTGGACTCAAAAGTCCACACCTTACTGCCGATTATAGGTTGATTACAAACTCCTTGTGACTCAAGAATTGCGCAATCCCCCGATCTACAAGAAATTCGTAACATACCTTGCTCTTTGTAACGTGAGCTATGGTGTTCTCAACACCTTCGACAGGTATCGGTGACTTGATAGAAGCTGAAGTGTCCTTGGATGTCCACGTCTTCCATTGTCTAGGAAACGCACACTGGTACACTATGTTCCACAAGATTTGTCTTTATTGTTCACAATGTATCACAAGAGAAGCTGATCACACTTCTCTTAAGTGTTTGTGTTAGAGACACTTTGTTCACACTAACGCACAGATCTCCTGGCATCAGTGTCACTCTCCCTAGAGTCAAAGATAGTCTGGCGTCGCCACACCGCCCCAAGCCGTCACTGCCCTAGCACAAAAAAAAAAAACGCTGACCTAGTACCTTGCATCCTTGTCACCTCCTCGATGAAGCAAAGCAGAATGTTTGTTTCTTGCTGTCTTAAGCATAGACAACAATATTTTTACTATGGTAATAAAGTGGGAGCAGGATTTTCCTTAATTGTCCTGCTAAGTAAGAGCTGTACTGTCTCTTATAAAAATACACTTTGCAACACCGCTGCAAGGAGCAGAGGTCACTTGACTACGTGGCATAGCATCTGTGATCAATTACTCACTCTAGCAGTAAACAAGACGCTCGCCCCTTCTGAGGGCTTGGCCACTCAGGGCTGAAAGGGGCTGAAGGGGCTGAAAGGGCTGAAGGGGGCTGATACCCCCCTCCTGGAGAAAATTTCTCCACACCAAATGTACCACTCACAGTTTATCAGAGTGAGCTGAGCTCATGGCGTAGATCTACGGTTTGGACCCTGAACGTAAAGCCATAGATCTACGGGATGGACCCTGAAAGGGTTAATCCATCCATGATATTTTTTTCAAAATTATATATTAAACACGATACATAACATAAAAAGATGATAAATACACCCTACAATAGAATAAATAAACATAAATATGAGATGTGGGAGCCAGATAACTTGTACAAGTGATGCCAAGAATAACATTTTCTCTAATCTAACATAAGAGAAAATGTGTTACTGGGGGTAACTGTAGAAAATTATTCCTTTCGTATGTATGTAAGTAAGTTTATTCGGGTATACACAAATACAGTTACATAGATTATCATACATAACAACATATGTGTAGAGAACCTAGGATAACCCAAAAAAGTCAGAGTGGCTTATTTCCATTGAGTTCACTCAGAGCATCATTTCTTCTCAAAATGATGTTACATGAGAATGGGAGTGTTCTTTATTTATTCTACCGTATCAATGTAGAGACAACCTGTACACAATGTAACTTGTACACAATCCAGACGTGTACACTTCGTTTACAAAACTTACCTTCGCCTGGTTTGTTTACATAACTCTGCGCCTGTCCTCTCTCATGCACTCATTCTTTCTCTCTCTCATTTATTCGTTTTATCTCATTTACTTACTCCTGACCCTACATTACGACTACAAATATTTTAAGGTAAGTAATGAGTGAACTGTATATACATTTTATCGCTCTGGGATGCTTAAATGTAATAGAATATTATGTGTAGGTGGGTTGGCCTGGTATGGTAGCCTGGCTGACTACCATACATACCACACTTGATTTCTTACAATAAATACTACTTGTCTCACCCTAGATTAAGACTATAAATATTTTAAGGTAAGTAATGAGTGCACTATGTGTGTATTGTACTTTTTTTATTGTTTTTTGATGCCTGGTTCTATTGCTAACTTAATATATGTTAGTGTAATCTTGTTATCTAGTGTTTGTATGCATTTGTAAGTGGAAAAAAAGGGTGTTCCACTTTACGGCGGTTTCCGCTTTATGGCGGTAGCCTGGAACCTAACCAGCCGTATAAGTGGGGCCTTCCTGTATATACAGTAGGGCCCCACTTATACGGTGGGTTAGGTTCCAGGCTGTCGCCGGAAAGCAGACATAACCGGAAGGCAGAACTCCATTTTTTTCCATTTATAAATGCATATAAATGCCAGACAACAAGTTTACACTAAATTATATTAAGTTAGTAATAGAACTAGGCATTAAAAACACAGAGTAAAATACAGTCACAGTAAATTCATTACTTATCTTAAAGTATTTGTAATCTTAATGTAGGGAGAGAGGTGAGTAGTACTTATTTGTAGGAAGTCAGGTGCAGGTAGCCCAGGTGTAGGTAGCCTTGGCTCCCCGTCTCATACTTAATATACGATATTTAAAACATCAAAGAGAGGTAAAATACACATACAGTACACTCATTGTTTACCTTAAAATATGTGTAGTCTTAATATAGGAAGAGAGGTGAGTAGTATTTATTTGTATAAAGTCAGTGTAGGTAGCCGGTAGGTGTAGCCTGGGCTACACCTACCGACTACCTACACTGTGGCCCAGAGCCATATTATTAACATCGACATGCCTTGTTCACTGAATTTAATCATTTCTAACAGCTACCTTTAGATGCCATCATAAACGAAGGTAGAAGTAATGAATAATTCATGCCGAAAATTGTAAACAAAAGTGGAGTGGTGGAGTGGCTGGGCCAAACGCAGATTCATACACGTTTTCTTTGATGGCTGAACAGAGAAAACGTAATGTTGTCCCTCCACCTGGCTCCACAAGTATTATTATCAGAGCACACATAAAATATGCAATAAATGCCAGACAACAAGTTTACACTAACTTATATTAAGTTAGCAATAGAAATAGGCATTAAAAACACAATAAAAGGTAAGATACACACAGAGTACACTTATTACTTACCTTAAAATATTAATATTAATGTGTGAGAGGCGAGTGGCAGGGTGTTTATTGAATAAAATCAAAATGGCACACCATCATCCTCTAACTTGGCACTTAAAGCAAGAGGCTTACGACTTCTCTTTTTATTACAGCTAACCTTAGACGCCATCGTCAATGAGAGCCAACTAGTTAACGAAAGAGTAAACGAGAGAGAGAGAGAACGAGATACAGAGTTGAGACAATGTAAGAACACAAACTGAACAGGTAGTGGATGATCACTTGGTCAGGCGAAATGTGTATTAATGTGTGTCTACTTTTAGTTCATTCACGTCCATTTGTAAGAGTTTGTAAAACATTTACCTCAATATTTTTTTATTTTAATAATAATTACCTCACAATACAAATACTCTTACATTGTGTACAAGTTGTACAAGTTAGTTCAGAATAAACAAACAGCAACACACCATTTTTAGAGTGAATGAAGATAATGATATTAATAATAATAATAATAATAATAATAATATTATTATTATTATTATTAATATTAATAATAATATTATTAGTAGTATTATTATTAATAATAATAATAATAATAATAATATTATTATTATTATTATTATTATTATTATTATTATTATTATTAATATTAATAATATTATTATTAGTAGTATTATTAATATTAATAATAATAATAATAATAATAATAATAATAATAATAATATTATTATTATTATTATTATTATTAATTATAAAAAGCATTAAACCCACAAGGGTTGTGAATTGGTATACATAGAGTAAAGGCATACGAAAAGAATATTTTTCTACAGTTACCCCCAGGTGTAAATGATAATGGGAGCCCTTTGATTGATCTTTGTATAGAAAGGGGTTTAGTTATAGGTAATACATATTTTAAGAAAAAGAGGATAAATAAGTATACAAGATATGATGTAGGGCGAAATGACAGTAGTTTGTTGGATTATGTATTGGTAGATAAAAGACTGTTGAGTAGACTTCAGGATGTACATGTTTATACAGGGGCCACAGATATATCAGATCACTTTCTAGTTGTAGCTACACTGAGAGTAAAAGGTAGATGGGATACAAGGAGAATAGAAGTATCAGGGAAGAGAGAGGTGAAGGTTTATAAACTAAAAGAGGAGGCAGTTAGGGTAAGATATAAACAGCTATTGGAGGATAGATGGGCTAATGAGAGCATAGGCAATGGGGTCGAAGAGGTATGGGGTAGGTTTAAAAATGAAGTGTTAGAGTGTTCAGCAGAAGTTTGTGGTTACAGGAAAGTGGGTGCGGGAGGGAAGAGGAGCAATTGGTGGAATGATGATGTAAAGAGAGTAGTAAGGGAGAAAAAGTTAGCATATGAGAAGTTTTTACAAAGTAGAAGTCATGCAAGGAGGGAAGAATATATGGAGAAAAAGAGAGAGGTTAAGAGAGTGGTGAAGCAATGTAAAAAGAGAGCAAATGAGAGAGTGGGTGAGATGTTATCAACAAATTTTCTTAAATATAAGAAAAAGTTTTGGAGTGAGATTAACAAGTTAAGGAGGCCTAGAGAACAAATGGATTTGTCAGTTAAAAATAGGAGAGGAGATAGAGGTATTGGGAAGATGGAGGGAATATTTTGAGGAATTGTTAAATGTTGATGAAGATAGGGAAGCCGTGATTTTGTGTATAGGGCAAGGAGGAATAACATCTTGTAGGAGTGAGGAAGACCAAGTTGTGAGTGTGGGGGAAGTTCGTGAGGCAATAGGTAAAACGAAAGGGGGTAAGGCAGTCGGGATTGATGGGATAAAGATAGAAATGTTAAAAGCAGGTGGGAATATAGTTTTGGAGTGGTTGGAGCAATTATTTAATAAATGCATGGAAGAGGGTAAGGTACCTAGGGATTGGCAGAGAGCATGCATAGTTCCTTTGTATAAAGGCAAAGGGGACAAAAGAGAGTGCAAAAATTATAGGACGATAAGTCTGTTGAATATACCTGGAAAAGTGCATGGTAGAGTTATTATTGAAAGAATTAAGAGTAAGATGGAGAATACGATAGCAGATGAACAAGGATTCTTTAGGAAAGGTAGGGGGTGTGTGGACCAGGTGTTTACAGTGAAACATATAAGTGAACAGTATTTAGATAAGGCTAAAGAGGTTTTTGTGGTATTTATGGATTTGGAAAAGGCGTATGACAGGGTGGATAGGGGGGCAATGTGGCAGATGTTGCAGGTGTATGGTGAAGGAGGTAGGTTACTGAAAGCAGAGAAGAGTTTTTACGAGGATAGTGAGGCTCAAGTTAGAGTATGTAGGAAAGAGGGAGAATATTTCCCAGTAAAAGTAGGCCTTAGACAAGGATGTGTGATGTCACCGTGGTTGTTTAATATATTTATAGATGGGGTTGTAAGAGAAGTAAATGCAAGGGTCCTGGTAAGAGGCGTGGAGTTAAAAGATAAAGAATCACACAATGTGGGAGTTGTCACAGTTGCTCTTTGCTGATGACACTGTGCTCTTGGGAGATTCTGAAGAGAAGTTGCAGAGTTTGGTGGATGAATTTGGTAGGGTATGCAAAAGAAGAAAATTAAAAGTGAATACAGGAAAGAGTAAGGTTATGAGGATAACAAAAAGATTAGGTGATGAAAGATTGGATATCAGATTGGAGGGAAAGAGTATGGAGGAGGTGAATGTATTCAGATATTTTGGAATGGATGTGTGAGCGGATGGGTCAATGAAAGATGAGGTGAATCATAGAAATGATGAGGGGAAAAGGGTGAGCGGTGCACTTAGGAGTCCATGGAGACAAAGAACTTTGTCCTTGGAGGCAAAGAGGAGAATGTATGAGAGTATAGTTTTACCAATGCTCTTATATGGGTGTGAAGCATGGGTGATGAATGTTGCAGCGAGAAGGCAGGAGGCAGTGGAGATGTTGTGTCAGAGGGCAATGTGTGGTGTGAATATAATGCAGAGAATTCGTAGTTTGGAAGTTAGGAGGAGGTGCGGGATTACCAAAACTGTTGTCCAGAGGGCTGAGGAAGGGTTGTTGAGGTGGTTCGGACATGTAGAGAGAATGGAGCGAAACAGAATGACTTCAAGAGTGTATCAGTCTGTAGTGGAAGGAAGGCGGGGTAGGGGTCGGCCTAGGAAAGGTTGGAGGGAGGGGGTAAAGGAGGTTTTGTGTGCGAGGGGCTTGGACTTCCAGCAGGCATGCGTGAGCGTGTTTGATAGGAGTGAATGGAGACAAATGGTTTTTAATACTTGACGTGCTGTTGGAGTGCAAGCAAAGTAACATTTATGAAGGGATTCAGGGAAACCGGCAGGCCGGACTTGAGTCCTGGAGATGGGAAGTACGGTGCCTGCACTCTGAAGGAGGGGTGTTAATGTTGCAGTTTAAAAACTGTAGAGTAAAGCACCCTTCTGGCAAGGCAGTAATGGAGGGAATGATGGTGAAAGTTTTTCTTTTTCGGGCCACCCTGCCTTGGTGGGAATCGGCCAGTGTGTTAATAATATATATATATATATATATATATATATATATATATATATATATATATATATATATATATATATATATATATACACACACACACACCTACCATCCAACTTATGACCTGCTCGACATATGTCCACTCGACTTACGACCATGCATCTGGCAGCTGGGCTGGGCCGTCTGATGCATACCACTGTACAATATTTGACAATACTCGCGAGGGCAATGTATCATGCAGGCAGCATCAGTTTGAGTAACCCTGTCCTATCAGCAGCATCATACTATATTAACTGTACTAACTGGACAGTAAATTTCACCATGGCCCCTAAGATGAAGTCTGAATCTTGCACTGGAGATTGTGGCAAGAAAGGCTCTTACTCTCGAGCTCTCTATTTGTTTTCACTGTTGCACATAAACCTGTCTGTATCTGTCTGCCTGTATATCTGTCTGTATCTCTGTGTCTGTCTATTAGTGTGTGTCTTTCTGTCTACCTGTGTGTCTGTCTTTCTGTCTACCTGTGTGTCTGTCTACCTGTATGTCTGTCTTTCTGTCTACCTGTGTCTGTCTTTCTGTCTACCTGTGTATGTCTTTATGTCTACCTGTGTCTGTCTGTGTCTACCTGTGTGTCTGTCTTTCTGTCTGTCTGTCTACCTGTGTGTGTGTCTTTCTGTATACCTGTGTGTCTGTCTTTGCTTGTCTGTCTCAGAGCCACTCATTAAGAGTGTACTTGGTC
The DNA here is from genome assembly GCF_038502225.1 of Cherax quadricarinatus. Lineage (NCBI taxonomy): Eukaryota > Metazoa > Arthropoda > Malacostraca > Decapoda > Parastacidae > Cherax > Cherax quadricarinatus. Next base: position 207,457 of record NW_027195110.1, read on the forward strand.
TTGAAGATGCCATATTAATAATGATAATAATAATAATCACTGAGGCGCATTAAATGTGTATAAAACGTTAATATAGACATTTTGCTTAATCCATGATTTTTTTTTTCAAAATTATATAATAAACATGCTACATAACATATAAATTAACAAATATGAGATTTTTTCTGGTCAGCTTGACAGTGAACAGGAACCGTTCGTGTCCGGACTGGTAACAACAACAACAACATTTGTTTACATAACTCGTGAACATTCTACATTCTCATTCTCTCTCTCATTTATTCATCTTCTTTACTCACCTTTCACTCTACATTAACCCTTTGACTGTCAAAGGGCCCAATCCTGAAGTGTCTCCTGGTGTCGCAAAATATTAAAAAAAAAAAAATTTTTTTTCTTATGAAAATGTTAAGATTATTTTTCTGATTGTTTTAGTCCCCAAAAAAAAAAAATTCCCATCAGTACTTACCGAGATATAGAGTCCTGAAGTTTGCTGAAATTGATCTGCTAGCGGCAACAGCGGCGACTGCCGCTCACCCGGTAAACTTTGATTTACTTGTATTCGATGGTTTCTTGTTTTTTTTACCATTTTATTTTTTCACATAACTTTTGTGGCCTGTGAGACCAAATTATTGTGCAATGTTCAAATATACACTCGTTGAATGTAACACAATTATAGCAAAAACACTCGTATCATTATAATGTTGCTAAAACTTGTTTACACAAACAATGTAAACAAATGTTTATTACGATTGCTTTATAATATATATACATATGTACAATCACTGGACACTTTATTAGAAGTGCTGCAGCTTGTGGAATTCTTTGAAACATGGTTATAAGCACAATGGTGTCTTACACTCCTCACACATAAAACGAGTGTCTTTGCGTTTTTGTGGGCGTTTTGTGGTATGTCTACAGACAAAACACCTCTTCTGAGCATTTTTCTTGGCAGTAGTAGCAGGCAGTGGTATGGGGTAGTGATCACCAGGCCTCAGACGAGAGGACATGTGTTGATAATTTCGTGGGCGCTGGTCTATTGCAAGTTTTGTTTCTTGGTACTTGAATATTATTTGTCTGATGACTGACAAACAAAATTCACCATATTTGGGTTTGTTCTTGGTCTTCAACTTATACATATTATAAGCATTCAGCATGGAAATGTCAAGAAGATGGAAAAACAGTTTTATGTACCACTTATAACTCTTGCGAACACAGTCAGCAAACCCAATCTGCATGTCACATTTGTCCACTAAATGCACATTGAGGTTGTAATCCATCACAGCTGCAGATTTTACAATGGGTTCATTGGTCTCTCTATTCTGCTTGCCAGTGTCTACCATTTCGTGTCGGTGAACTGATGTCAGCAGTGTGACATCACGTTTGTCATGCCACCGAAATGCCATGATGTCATTGGCAGCAAACACCTGCACTTCACCTCTACAACTGCCAGCATCGAACCTAGGCATATGTTTACGATTTCTACGCACTGTGCCACACACATCTGTCATGTTCATAAGCAAGAAATCACTGAGTATAGGGCTTGTGTACCAGTTGTCAGTATATAAAATATGCCCCTTACCAAGATATGGCTCCATCATTGTTCTAACCACATCACCAGAGATACCCAGTAACTTCCTGGTATCTTCCATTGTTTTACCGCCAGTGTACACAATTATATCCAAAACCAGACCAGTTTTGCAATCACACAGAACAAATAACTTTATACCAAAGCGTTTCCTCTTGCTTGGTATATACTGCTTGAATGAGAGTCTTCCTTTGAACAAAATCAAAGACTCGTCAATAACAAGCTTCCTGAAGGGATAAAAATACATAGAGCACTTTTGTTTCAGGTACATAAACACACGTCTGATCTTATATAACCTGTCGCTTCTGTCAGGCCTGGTTTTGTCTGAAAAGTGTAACATACGTAACAGTAACACAAATCTATTCACTGGTATAATGTCACTGAAAGCAGGGGTTGAAATCAGGCGGTCTGTCGCCCAGTATGTGTTGACACTATGCTTATACACATGTGGCATAAGCATTATTGTGGCAAAGAACAGATACATCTCTGCCACAGTTGTGTCCTTCCACTGGTGTAGGCGTGATCTTGGTGACAGAATAGTGTTTGCCATGGTGTACTCATAGTATGTATTGCTTTCCCTGACAATAATGTCCATCAGGGGTTCATCGAAGAACAACTGAAAGCATTCCAGTTCAGTGGGATTGTTCCCAAGTGTACATGATGGCCGTATTCCACTTTGTCCTCCATCAAAGTCATGGGGATTGGGAACAAACTCGTCATCTTGCTGCCAATCCCAGATGCGGTCAGCTGGTGCGTTCTGGATATTGTAATGTGGTTGTGCAGGTTGTGGTTATGGGAGTGTGGGGTCGGCCGAGGCTGGTTGTAGTTGTGCAGAGTCAGCAGCGCAGGCAGTAGCGTGGCCCGCTGCTGGTGTCACATGACTCATGGCACCGTCACTATCACCACCACCACCTGCTGCCTCACTCACATCATTTATACCCATCGTAACAATATCGTCATCTTCACTATCAGGACGTGGTGTAGGGCCACGGGATGTGCTCAGAGATGTACTCCTTCTTCTTGGAAGAGCATATGGCACACTACCAGACCGCATGCGACGTCGTATATACTGCCACTTCACTGGGGAATATTCACCCTCACTGTCACAACTAGAACTGTTTTCAATAACCTTGAAATCACTATGACTATCACTTCTCACATCTGAGTCTTGTACACGGGCAAATAGTTTCCTCTTTCGTCCTGGTACAGGTGAACAAGAACGAGCCGGCCCAGCACCAGAGGTGGAAGGTTGTGGGTCATCTGGGTTTTCATCACTAATTATGTTATCCTAGGTAATTTTCTCGGTCACACCCGCTTCAAAACCAGGGAATTCACTTTCACTGACACTATCATCACTGTTTGAGCTATCACTTGGGAACAAATGACCTCCAATCCGCCGAGGAGTGAGGAACTTCTTACCGCGAGGCATGGTGAAAATGGACTACCAAGATGGTGTTCCCACAAAGCACTGCTGAGTCCCAGATTTTTTTCACAGGGTGCACACCGACCACTGAGACCTATTCTCTCTCGTGAAGGCCTACCAGCCCTCTCCCGCTTGATTTGAAGCCGCTAGAATTTATGTGTATAGATACATCAAACACGGTATCTCCCATGACGTATATACACGACCGCGACAGTCAAAGGGTTAAAACTACAGATATTTTAAGGTAAGTAATGAGTGGACACGATTATTATATTATAGCTTAATAATAATAATATTAATATTAGTACATATGTATTATTGTAATAATAATGATTATTAATATTAATATCAATTTAGGGCACTGGAGCACAGATCCACTGTATAGCACTTTGTCTGGATTTTTTGGGTTATCCTAGGTAATTTATAATACGTATGATAGCTTGACTTACGTGTACCAGAGAGAGAGAGAGAGAGAGAGACAGAGAGAGAGAGAGAGAGAGAGAGAGAGAGATACAGAGTGAGAGAGAGAGAGAGAGAGAGAGAGAGAGAGAGAGAGAGAGAGAGAGAGAGAGAGAGATACAGAGAGAGAGATACAGAGAGAGAGATACAGAGAGAGAGATACAAAGAGACAGCCACATTCGGTCAGCCAGTCAGCCAACTACCCACCCATCCAGCCACCCACCCACCCATCCAGCCACCCACCCGGCCACCCACCCATCCAGCCAGCCAGCCACCCACCCGGCCAACCACAGACCCGGCCACCCAGCCAGCCAGCCGGATACGTATTACACATGTTCCAGAGTTGTTTCTCTTTACTTAGGGTATAGGTTATACAACATTCTGGCAGGATGACACTACCAGTGGTATTCTCACATTCCACTGTGTCAACAATACATAAAGATAATAGTAACATATGATACTGTATGTGATGTAAAATTTACAATACATATCACTACCATGTATACATTATATACAGTACATAAATAATTAGAATACAACAATAGAAGTAAATTATAGTAAAAAGAATGAAATAATGATTGTACATTACATTACAGTATTATGTAGGTAGTTTATATAGGAAAATTTTGACATTATGCCCTACCAAATATGTCGGCAATTTTCAAAGGTTCGACTTACGTCCATTTCGACTTATGACCGGTTGGTCGGAACCAAGCTTGGTCGTAAGTCAGATGGTAGGTGTGTTATTTTTATTATTTTTTTATTATCACACTGGCCGATTCCCACCAAGGCAGGGTGGCCCGAAAAAGAAAAACTTTCACCATCATTCACTCCATCACTGTCTTGCCAGAAGGGTGCTTTACACTACAGTTTTTAAACTGCAACATTAACACCCCTCCTTCAGAGTGCAGGCACTGTACTTCCCATCTCCAGGACTCAAGTCCGGCCTGCCGGTTTCCCTGAACCCCTTCATAAATGTTACTTTGCTCACACTCCAACAGCACGTCAAGTATTAAAAACCATTTGTCTCCATTAACTCCTATCAAACACGCTCACGCATACCTGCTGGAAGTCCAAGCCCCTCGCACACAAAACCTCCTTTACCCCCTCTCTCCAACCTTTCCTAGGCCGACCAGTACCCCGCCTTCCTTCCACTACAGACTGATACACTCTTGAAGTCATTCTGTTTCGCTCCATTCTCTCTACATGTCCGAACCACCTCAACAACCCTTCCTCAGCCCTCTGGACAACAGTTTTGGTAATCCCGCACCTCCTCCTAACTTCCAAACTACGAATTCTCTGCATTATATTCACACCACACATTGCCCTCAGACATGACATCTCCACTGCCTCCAGCCTTCTCCTCGCTGCAACATTCATCACCCATGCTTCACACCCATATAAGAGCATTGGTAAAACTATACTCTCATACATTCCCCTCTTTGCCTCCAAGGACAAAGTTCTTTGTCTCCACAGACTCCTAAGTGCACCACTCACTCTTTTCCCCTCATCAATTCTATGATTCATCTCATCTTTCATAGACCCATCCGCTGACACGTCCACTCCCAAATATCTGAATACATTCACCTCCTCCATACTCTCTCCCTCCAATCTGATATTCAATCTTTCATCACCTAATCTTTTTGTTATCCTCATAACCTTACTCTTTCCTGTATTCACCTTTAATTTTCTTCTTTTGCACACCCTACCAAATTCATCCACCAATCTCTGCAACTTCTCTTCAGAATCTCCCAAGAGCACAGTGTCATCAGCAAAGAGCAGCTGTGACAACTCCCACTTTGTGTGTGATTCTTTAACTTTTAACTCCACGCCTCTTGCCAAGACCCTCGCATTTACTTCTCTTACAACCCCATCTATAAATATATTAAACAACCACGGTGACATCACACATCCTTGTCTAAGGCCTACTTTTACTGGGAAAAAATTTCCCTCTTTCCTACATACTCTAACTTGAGTCTCACTATCCTCGTTAAAACTCTTCACTGCTTTCAGTAACCTACCTCCTACACAATACACTTGCAACATCTGCCACATTGCCCCCCTATCCACCCTGTCATACGCCTTTTCCAAATCCATAAATGCCACAAAGACCTATTTAGCCTTATCTAAATACTGTTCACTTATATGTTTCACTGTAAACACCTGGTCCACACACCCCCTACCTTTCCTAAAGCCTCCTTGTTCATCTGCTATCCTATTCTCCGTCTTACTCTTAATTCTTTCAATAATAACTCTACCATACACTTTACCAGGTATACTCAGCAGACTTATCCCCCTATAATTTTTGCACTCTCTTTTATCCCCTTTGCCTTTATACAAAGGAACTATGCATGCTCTCTGCCAATCCCTAGGTACCTTACCCTCTCCCATACATTTATTAAATAATTGCACCAACCACTCCAAAACTATATCCCCACCTGCTTTTAACATTTCTATCTTTATCCCATCAATCCCGGCTGCCTTACCGGTAAAATGAAAGGGGGTAACCCTTTCATTTTACCTACTGCCTCACGAACTTCCCCCACACTCACAACTGGCTCTTCCTCACTCCTACAAGATGTTGTTCCTCCTTGCCCTATACACGAAATCACAGCTTCTCTATCTTCATCAACATTTAACAATTCCTCAAAATATTCCCTCCATCTTCCCAATACCTCTAACTCTCCATTTAATAACTCTCCTCTCCTATTTTTAACTGACAAATTCATTTGTTCTCTAGGCTTTCTTAACTTGTTAATCTCACTCCAAAACTTTTTCTTATATTTAAGAAAATTTGTTGATAACATCTCACCCACTCTCTCATTTGCTCTCTTTTTACATTGCTTCACCACTCTCTTAACCTCTCTCTTTTTCTCCATATACTCTTCCCTCCTTGCATCACTTCTCATATGCTAACTTTTTCTCCCTTACTACTCTCTTTACATCATCATTCCACCAATCGCTCCTCTTCCCTCCCACACCCACTTTCCTGTAACCACAAACTTCTGCTGAACACTCTAACACTACATTTTTAAACCTACCCCATACCTCTTCGACCCCATTGCCTATGCTCTCATTAGCCCATCTATCCTCCAATAGCTGTTTATATCTTACCCTAACTGCCTCCTCTTTTAGTTTATAAACCTTCACCTCTCTCTTCCCTGATACTTCTATTCTCCTTGTATCCCATCTACCTTTTACTCTCAGTGTAGCTACAACTAGAAAGTGATCTGATATATCTGTGGCCCCTCTATAAACTTGTACATCCTGAAGTCTACTCAACAGCCTTTTATCTACCAATACATAATCCAACAAACTACTGTCATTTCGCCCTACATCATATCTTGTATACTTATTTATCCTCTTTTTCTTAAAATATGTATTACCTATAACTAAACCCCTTTCTATACAAAGTTCAATCAAAGGGCTCCCATTATCATTTACACCTGGCACCCCAAACTTACCTACCACACCCTCTCTAAAAGTTTCTCCTACTTTAGCATTCAGGTCCCCTACCACAATTACTCTCTCACTTGGTTCAAAGGCTCCTATACATTCACTTAACATCTCCCAAAATCTCTCTCTCTCCTCTGCATTCCTCTCTTCTCCAGGTGCATACACGCTTATTATGACCCACTTCTCGCATCCAACCTTTATTTTAATCCACATAATTCTTGAATTTACACATTCATATTCTCTTTTCTCCTTCCATAACTGATCATTCAACATTACTGCTACCCCTTCCTTTGCTCTAACTCTCTCAGATACTCCAGATTTAATCCCATTTATTTCCCCCCACTGAAACTCCCCTACCCCCTTCAGCTTTGTTTCGCTTAGGGCCAGGACATCCAACTTCTTTTCATTCATAACATCAGCAATCATCTGTTTCTTGTCATCCGCACTACATCCACGCACATTTAAGCATCCCAGTTTTATAAAGTTTTTCTTCTTCTCTTTTTTAGTAAATGTCTACAGGAGAAGGGGTTACTAGCCCATTGCTCCCGGCATTTCAGTCGCCTCATACGACACGCATGGCTTACGGAGGAAAGATTCTTTTCCACTTCCCCATGGACAATAGAAGAAATAAAGAAGAACAAGAGCTATTTAGAAAAAGGAGAAAACCTAGATGTATGTACATATATATGCATGTGCGTGTCTGTGAAGTGTAACCAAAGTGTAAGTAGGAGTAGCAAGATATCCCTGTTATCTAGCGTGCTTATGAGACAGAAAAAGAAAACAGCAATCCTACCATCATGCAAAACAGTTACAGGTTTCTGTTTCACAGTCATCTGGCAGGACGGTAGTACTTCCCTGGGTGGTTGCTGTCTACCAACCTACTACCTATGTATATATATGTGTGTGTGTATATATATATATATATACAGTGGACCCCTGCATAGCGATATTAATCCGTGCAAGAGAGCTCATTGTTATGCGAAATTATCATTATGCGAATGAATTTTCCCCATGATGACACTCTTCAGGTCACTTGTTCTATCTAGGCTGGAATATTGCTGCACTCTAACAGCACCTTTCAAGGCAGGTGAAATTGCCGACCTAGAAAATGAACAGAGAACTTTCACGGCGCGCATAACGGAGATAAAACACCTCAATTACTGGGAGCGCTTGAGGTTTCTAAACCTGTATTCCCTGGAACGCAGGAGGGAGAGATACATGATTATATACACCTGGAAAATCCTAGAGGGACTAGTACCGAACTTGTACACGAAAATCACTCACTACGAAAGCAAAAGACTTGGCAGACGATGCACCATCCCCCCAATGAAAAGCAGGGGTGTCACTAGCACGTTAAGAGACCATACAATAAGTGTCAGGGGCCCGAGACTGTTCAACTGCCTCCCAGCACACATAAGGGGGATTACCAACAGACCCCTGGCAGTCTTCAAGCTGGCACTGGACAAGCACCTAAAGTCAGTTCCTGATCAGCCGGGCTGTGGCTCGTACGTTGGTTTGCGTGCAGCCAGCAGCAACAGCCTGGTTGATCAGGCGCTGATCCACCAGGAGGCCTGGTCACAGACCGGGCCGCGGGGGCGTTGACCCCCGAAACTCTCTCCAGGTAAACTCCAGGTAATAAGAAATAATGGAAATCAAATTAATCCGTGCAAGACACCCCAAAGTATGAAAAAAAAAAATTTTACCACATGATATATTAATTTTAATACACACAAACTGAAAAAGGCATGCAAAATTACATGACACTTACTTTTATTGAAGATCTGGTGATGATTGATGGGATGGGAGGAGGAGACAGTGTTAGTGTTTAGAAGGGGAATCCCCTTCCATTAAGACTTGAGGTGTCAAGTCCTTTTCTGGAGTTACTTCCCTTCTTCTTTTAATGCCACTAGGACCAGCTTCAGAGTCACTGGAGTTTTGTCGCACAACATATCTGTCCATAGTGGCCTGTACCTCTCGTTCCTTTATGACTTCCCTAAAGTGTTTCACAACATTGTCAGTGTAATAGTCACCAGCACGGCTTGCAATAGCTGTGTGAGGGTGATTTTCATCCATGAAGGTTTGCACTTCAAGCCACTTTGCACAGATTTCCTTAATCTTTGTAGTAGGCAACTTCTTCAATTTCTCTCTCCCCTCCTTCGAACCAGTTTCCTCAGGTCTGGCCTCTTGCTGTTGAAGCTGATCTATCAGCTCATCAGTGGTTAGTTCTTCATTGTCCTCCTCCACCAACTCTTCCACATCATCCCCACTAACCTCCAACCCCAAGGACTTTCCCAATGCCATAATGGATTCCTCAACTGGCATAGGATTCTCAGGGTTAGCCTGAAACCCTTCAAAATCCCTTTGGTCTACACATTCTGGCCACAGTTTCTTCCAAAAAGAGTTCAAGGTCCTCTTAGTCACTCCCTCCCAAGCCTTACCTATAAGGTTTACACAATTGAGAATATTAAAGTGATCTCTCCAAAACTCTCTTAGAGTCAGTTGAGTTTCTGAGGTCACTACAAAGCACCTTTCAAACAGAGCTTTTGTGTACAGTTTTTTGAAGTTTGCAATAACCTGCTGGTGCATGGGCTGCAGGAGAGGAGTGGTATTAGGAGGCAAAAACTTCACGTTAATGAATTTCATGTCCCCATAAAGTCGCTCTGCCACGTCTGTAGGATGACCAGGGGCATTGTCTAACACCAGGAGGCACTTAAGTTCTAATTTCTTTTCAGTTAGGTAATCTTTCACATTGGGGGCAAATGCATGGTGTAACCAGTCATAGAAAAAGTCCCTAGTGACCCATGCCTTACTGTTTGCCCTCCACAGCACACACAAATTTTCCTTGAGGATATTCTTTTGCCTGAACGGTCTGGGAGTTTCAGAGTGATACACTAATAAAGGCTTCACTTTGCAATCACCAGTAGCATTGGAACACATCAACAGAGTAAGCCTGTCTTTCATAGGCTTATGTCCTGGGAGTGCCTTTTCCTCCTGAGTAATGTAGGTCCTGCTTGGCATTTTCTTCCAAAACAGGCCTGTTTCATCACAATTAAACACTTGTTCAGGTTTCAGTCCTTCAGTTTCTATGTACTCCTTGAATTCCTGCACATATTTTTCAGCTGCTCTGTGGTCCGAACTGGCAGCCTCACCATGCATTATCACACTATGTATGCCACTACGCCTCTTAAATCTCTCAAACCAACCTTTGCTGGCCTTAAATTCACTCACATCATCACTAGTTGCAGGCATTTTTTTAATTAAATCCTCATGCAACTTCCTAGCCTTTTTACTTATGATCACTTAAGAGATGCTATCTCCTGCTGTCTGTTTCTCATTTATCCACACCAATAACAGTCTCTCAACATCTTCCATCACTTGCGATCTCTGTTTCGAAAACACAGTTAAACCTTTGGCAAGAACAGCTTCCTTGATTGCCTTTTTGTTGCCCACAATAGTAGCGATGGTTGATTGGGGTTTACTATACAACCTGGCCAGCTCGGAGACACGCACTCCACTTTCATACTTATCAATGATCTTTTTCTTCATCTCTATAGTAATTCTCACCCTTATTGCTGTAGGGTTGGCACTAGAAGCTTTCTTGGGGCCCATGGTCACTTATTTTCCAGATAAAATCACCAAAAACACTGTAATAATACGAAATGTTACGATTGTATGCTTGGATGCTACCGCGGAGGCTGGCTGGTAAACAATGCCACCGGCGGAACATGTGAGGCTGGCTAAGGCGCACATTGGACGCGTCTCGGACGAACAGCGGTGAGCGGGTTTTTAAGCAGTATGCGAGGCAAAATTTTTGCGATTAAAGCAAGCGGTATGCGGATTAATCGTTATGTGATGCCAATGGTATGCGGGGGTCCACTGTATATATATATGTATATATATATATATATATGTATATATATATATATATATATATATATATATATATATATATATATATATATATATATATATATATTTATATATATATATATATATATATATTTATATATATATATACAGTGGACCCCCGCATACCGTTGGCATCACATAACATTAAATCCGCATACTGCTACAAAGTGGAGTGCGTTTCTCCGAGCTGGCCAGGTTGTATAATAAACCCCAATCAACCATCGCTACTATTGGTGGTACAGCTGCTGCTGCTGCACTGTCAGCTGCTGCTGCTGCTGTAGCATCATCTGCTGCTGCTGTTGCATCGTCTGCTGCTGCTGTAGCATCGTCTGCTGCTGCTGTAGCACTGTCAGCTGCTGCTGCTGCTGTAGCATCGTCTGCTGCTGCTGCTGCTGTAGCATCGTCTGCTGCTGCTGCTGCTGTAGCATCGTCTGCTGCTGCTGTAGCATCGTCTGCTGCTGCTGTAGCACTGTTGTTGGTGTGGCTTATTGAGAATATACCAAGAAACAATTAACCCCAGAGGATTTGCCACCCAGGATAACCCAAAAAAGTCAGTGTCATCGAAGACTGTCTAACTTATTTCCATTGGGGTCCTTAATCTTGTCTCCCAGGATGCAACCCACACCAGTCGACTAACACCCAGGTGAACAGGGAAAAATGCCTGGAACTAGTGCTCATATTGGTGAATTTAAAGCCAGCAAAGGTTGGTTTGAGAGATTTAAGAATCGTAGTGACATACACAGTGTGATAAGGCATGTTCTGGAAGAAAATGCCAAACAGGACCTACAGTACTCAGGAGGAAAAGGCACTCCCAGGACACAGTGTCTCATCAGTCATTGCTGCATCTTCAATAAAGGTAAGTGTCATTTATTCTTCATTTAGTAGACTAGTACATGCACAATATATACCGTGCATGTACTACTCTACTATTGTGCATGTATCCTTCTCTTTGTGTGTAGGAAAATGTATATTTCACGTGGCAAAATTTTTTTTTTCATACTTTTGGGTGTCTTGCACGGATTAATTTGATTTCCATTATTTCTTATATGGAAAATTCATTCGCATACCGATTATTTCACATACCAATGAGCCCTCTTGCACGGATTAAAATCGGTATGCGGGGGTCCACTGTATATATGTATATATATATATATATATATATATATATATATATACATATATACACCTGTAGTGTGCCGGATTACTGAGTTTTCTCGAATTACAGAGTGGTTAAGTTAGAATACACTTAATAAAATTAACCAACTTGACTTACACAGTTCATTGAACATCAGCAAAAATCGAACATTTCCGCTACTTTGAGCTCAATTTCAAGGTACTTTTCGTCATGAAAGCAATCAAAATCATGTCTATTTCTGTAATATATCTTCCATTATATCAAATGAGTCCAAAAAATGAGAATACAACCATAAAAACCATACGAAAATATACTGCAAAGAGGCAGCTAATGGCTGAGAAGTGAACTCCCTTATTTATCGTCTGTCATTTTTATTTTTGTTGAACGTTGAGAAGCATCTTTCCATCATACATTGCCCAAGTTTCAATGAGATAGCCCAACAAACAACCGAGAAAAAAAAATATTTACCAAAAATCATATATGGCAAGCCCAAGCCAGGTACTGGAAGTAAGTCACTTTGTCTGACTTTTCTGGGTTATCCTAGGTTCTCTATACATACATTGCTATGTATGATAATCTATGTAACTGTATTTGTGTATACCTGAATAAACTTATTTACTTCTAGTCTGTCGACTGAGTACAAGAAACCGCCCATTCACTTATTTCAAGTATCCAATAAAGTGGTCAGAAATTGGCAATTTGGCAGATTTCATGCAAATTTCAACAGATGCCAATTTCAAAATAGGATCCAGAATAAACAATGTAGACATTCCTGGCACTAAAATAACATTTTCTCTGTTCATTAGTCACGGCTACAGGCCTCTCTTATATTACTCTTGCTTACCATTTGGAATTTTTATTCACAAAAAAAAAATAAAAGATTTACTGTTATGCAGACTACTGCATTATTTTAATAATTGTATAAATAATGTCAATCCATTCTTGACTCCGTATTGGAATTTAGACTGGGCTTCGCTAAAGAATAGAACATTTTCACTACTGTGAGCGCAATTTCAAGGTACTTTTCATCATGAAAGTAATCAAAATCATATCTATTTCTGTAATATATCTTTCATTCTATCAAATGAGACTGAAAAAATGAGAATATAACCATAACAACCATACAAAAATATACCGCTAAGCGGCCGCTAATGGCTGAGAACTGAACTCCGCTATTTATGGTCTGATTTCTTTCATTTTTGGTGTACATGAAGAAGTATCTTTCCATCATACATTGCCCAAGTTTGAATAAGATAACCCAATAAACAACTGAGAAAATAATAATAATATAAATAATAATAATAATAATAATAATAATAATAATAATAATAATATCTTTATTTACTACATGTACATGTACGAGGTATAAAAGCCTAGCTGACATCAGTAAGTTTTTCAGGTATACATAAATACAGTTACATAGAATTATCATACATAGCAACATATGTGTAGAGAACCTGGTATAACCCAAAAAAGTCAGACTGACTTATTTCCATTGGGGTCCTTTTACCTTATTATTATAATATAAATGTTATAATATTTTCTTATTATTCTATAACGAAGATAACATCTTATTATCCTACTAAAAAGACTATCTACTACACGAGGGTCATTAAGACTACAGTGGACCCCCACATAACGATTACCTCCGAATGCCGAATGCGACCAATTATGTAAGTGTATTTATGTAAGTGCGTTTGTACGTGTATGTTTGGGGGTCTGAAATGGACTAATCTACTTCACAATATTTCTTATGGGAACAAATTCGGTCAGTACTGGCACCTGAACATACTTCTGGAGTGAAAAAATATCGTTAACCGGGGGTCCACTGTATATACAATACGAGGGCCACTATCTACAATGCGAGTGACATACTGCTGTATAGAAAAGCACTTGTTATGCTGAGTATTTCAAGAAAATTAGGTCAGTGTCCCAGGATAACACCCACACTAGTCGGCTAACACCCAGGTACCCATTTACTGATGGGTAAACATAGACAACAGGTAAGATAAGATAAGATAAGATAAGATTTCGTTCGGATTTTTAACCCCGGAGGGTTAGCCACCCAGGATAACCCAAGAAAGTCAGTGCGTCATCGAGGACTGTCTAACTTATTTCCATTGGAGTCCTTAATCTTGTTCCCCAGGATGCGACCCACACCAGTCGACTAACACCCAGGTACCTATTTGCTGCTAGGTGAACAGGACAATAGGTGTAAGGAAACGTGTCGGAATTTCCACCCGCCGGGAATCGAACCCGGGCCCTCCATGTGTGAAGCGGGAGTTTTAGCCACCAGACCACCGGGCCTAATGTTTCTACCCTGGCTGGGAATCGAATATTTACCAAAAATCATATATGGCTAATCCAAGCCAGGTACTAAAAATAAGCCACTTTGACTTTTTTGGGGTTATCCTAGGTTCTCTACACATATGCTGCTATGTGTGATAATCTATAGAGAGAAAATAACTTTTTTGTTTCATGTTTATGGTGGAGTATGAGTGTATATCATAGTTAGCCCTGTGCTATACTCCATTTTCTCTAATATAAGCCACCAAGACAAGGATAGGAGAATGGTATTTGTTTACCATATCCTCTTCATAACACTGTCGAACTGCTCGGTGTTATGCCAAATATTATTCATTCTGGAGTATTTAACATGTTTTATGTTATTTATATTGTTTCTTATGTCATATTAGATCAATTGTGATAGGCAAATAAGCTGTAGTGTTGACATTAGCGTAATAATAAAGCATATTCTCATGCTTCATGAGACTGAGCTCATGGCAACAGTGGCTTCAAAGCCACCTTATCTTTAATGGATAATGTACTGTGTAGGTGCTTTACATAATGAGAAGCATTTCTTTTATTCATTGGAACCATTGCTAGGGCTAAAAGTAAGCAGGTTAAAACAATAAATGGAGAAAAAGAAATTAGAATGACTTATGCAGCAAGTAGCACCACCAAACAGTATCAGCAGGTTGGTGTGGCGACCCTGGAAATTTGAAATTATGATAAGATAAGATAAGATTTCGTTCGGATTTTTAACCCCGGGGGGTTAGCCACCCAGGATAACCCAAGAAAGTCAGTGCGTCATCGAGGACTGTCTTACTTATTTCCATTGGGGTCCTTAATCTTGTCCCCCAGGATGCGACCCACACCAGTCGACTAACACCCAGGTACCTATTTGCTGCTAGGTGAACAGGACAACAGGTGTAAGGAAACGTGTCGAAATGTTTCCACCCGCCGGGAATCGAACACGGGCCCTCCGTGTGTGAAGCGGGAGCTTTAGCCACCAGACCACCGGGTTAGCCAAAATTAGTGCCGAATAACTGAAGGAACCGAATAACTGATTGCCGGATTTGTGATGGCGGACCTGTGTGTATATATATATATATATATATATATATATATATATATATATATATATATATATATATAGGAATTTTTATTTTATGGAAGTTTATAAAGAACTTCAGAATTTGGCCTATTTCAAATATTTCCCTTTCCAGGCAACAAATATTACCCCTCTCATACAACAAGGTATTGGATCAAAAGCTAGTTTAATATACTTTTAGAGTCTAGGGGTTATAATTTATTTCTACTAGGAAATTCAATCCTGGAGACCTGGAGTTTACCTGGAGAGAGTTCCGGTGGTCAACGCCCCCGCGGCCCGGTCTGTGACCAGGCCTCCTGGTGGATCAGCGCCTGATCAACCAGGCTGTTGCTGCTGGCTGCACGCAAATCAATGTACGAGCCACAGCCCGGCTGATCAGGAACTGACTTTAGGTGCTTGTCCAGTGCCAGCTTGAAGACTGCCAGGGGTCTGTTGGTAATCCCCCTTATGTGTGCTGGGAGGCAGTTGAACAGTCTCGGGCCCCTGACACTTATTGTATGGTCTCTTAACGTGCTAGTGACACCCCTGCTTTTCATTAGGGGGATGGTGCATCGTCTGCCAAGTCTTTTGCTTTCGTAGTGAGTGATTTTCGTGTGCAAGTTCGGTACTAGTCCCTCTAGGATTTTCCAGGTGTATATAATCATGTATCTCTCCCTCCTGCGTTCCAGGGAATACAGGTTTAGGAACCACAAGTGCTCCCAGTAATTGAGGTGTTTTATCTCCGTTATGCGCGCCGTGAAAGTTCTCTGTACATTTTCTAGGTCGGCAATTTCACCTGCCTTGAAAGGTGCTGTTAGTGTGCAGCAATATTCCAGCCTAGATAGAACAAGTGACCTGAAGAGTGTCATCATGGGCTTGGCCTCCCTAGTTTTGAAGGTTCTCATTATCCATCCTGTCATTTTTCTAGCAGATGCGATTGATACAATGTTATGGTCCTTGAAGGTGAGATCCTCCGACATAATCACTCCCAGGTCTTTGACATTGGTGTTTCGCTCTATTTTGTGGCCAGAATTTGTTTTGTACTCTGATGAAGATTTAATTTCCTCATGTTTACCATATCTGAGTAATTGAAATTTCTCATCGTTGAACTTCATATTGTTTTCTGCAGCCCACTGAAAGATTTGGTTGATGTCTGCCTGGAGCCTTGCAGTGTCTGCAATGGAAGACACTGTCATGCAGATTCGGGTGTCATCTGCAAAGGAAGACACGGTGCTGTGGCTGACATCCTTGTCTATGTCAGATATGAGGATGAGGAACAAGATGGGAGCGAGTACTGTGCCTTGTGGAACAGAGCTTTTCACCGTAGCTGCCTCGGACTTTACTCTGTTGACGACTACTCTCTGTGTTCTGTTAGTGAGGAAATTATAGATCCATCGACTGACTTTTCCTGTTATTCCTTTAGCACGCATTTTGTGCGCTATTACGCCATGATCACACTTGTCAAAGGCTTTTGCAAAGTCTGTATATATTACATCTGCATTCTTTTTGTCTTCTAGTGCATTTAGGACCTTGTCGTAGTGATCCAATAGTTGAGACAGACAGGAGCGACCTGTTCTAAACCCATGTTGCCCTGGGTTGTGTAACTGATGGGTTTCTAGATGGGTGGTGATCTTGCTTCTTAGGACCCTTTCAAAGATTTTTATGATATGGGATGTTAGTGCTATTGGTCTGTAGTTCTTTGCTGTTGCTTTACTGCCCCCTTTGTGGAGTGGGGCTATGTCTGTTGTTTTTAGTAACTGTGGGACGACCCCTGTGTCCATGCTCCCTCTCCATAGGATGGAAAAGGCTCATGATAGGGGCTTCTAGCAGTTCTTGATGAACACAGAGTTCCATGAGTCTGGCCCTGGGGCAAAGTGCATGGGCATGTCATTTATCGCCTGTTCGAAGTCATTTGGCATCAGGATAACATCGGATAGGCTTGTGTTAATCAAATTTTGTGGCTCTCTCATAAAAAAATCATTTTGATCTTCGACTCTCAGTCTGGTTAGCGGCTTGCTAAAAACTGAGTCATATTGGGACTTGAGTAGCTCACTCATTTCCTTGCTGTCATCTGTGTAGGACCCATTAAAATCTTATTACGTTTAATTTTAAAGTACAGTGGACCCCCGCTTAACGATCACCTCCAACTGCGACCAATTATGTAAGTGTATTTATGTAAGTGCGTTTGTACGTGTATGTTTGGGGGTCTGAAATGGACAAATCTACTTCACAATATTCCTTATGGGGAAAAATTCGGTCAGTACTGGCACCTGAACATACTACTGGAATGAAAAAAGTTCGTTAAGCGGGGGTCCACTGTATTTTGAATACAATACTTTTGTCTTCTCTTCTTACATAATATTATAGCTTAATATTGTATGTACAATAGTTTTATGTTTTATTTTAAGGAAACTATAAGTAATGAATTTACAAAATATATAAAATTCAATCACATGGAAATATCACATTAACGATGAAGACTAATCTTTCACACTTTACAATTTGAGTCTTGACAAACATCGAAGTCTTTACCTTAAGACAATGTCTTAAAACCAACTGCACAAATGTGTATTCTGTCATAAAGAAGACAAACGCCAAGATTTTGTCTAAAAGACATATATTTCTAAAGATTGCTCGAGTGCCCACGAATATGAAAAAATCAGTCTTCTGAACAATACAGTGGACCCCCGGTTCACGATGCTATCGGTATCCGATAAATCCGGTAACCGATACATTATATCGCCAAAAATTTGCCTCGGTTCCCGTTACAAAACCTGGTATGCGATGCGATTTGTACGAGACATGTCCACGTGTGGCCTGAACTTCCCCGTGTGTACCAGTGTTTACAAGCCAGCCAGTGTGTATGCATCTAAGGATACATTCGGTACATTCCATATTATCCATATTATCACTGTTTTTGGTGCTTGTTTCTGCAAAATAAGTCACCATGGGCCCCAAGAAAGCTTCTAGTGCCAACCCTTCGAGACCAAGGGTGCTAATGACTATTGAAATGAAGAAAGAGATAATTGCAAAGTATGAAAGTGGAGTGAGTGTATTGGAGTTGGTCAGGTTGTATAGTAAACCCCAATCAACCATCTTTACTATAGTGAGCAGGAAAACGGCAATCAAGGAAGCTGTTCTTGCAAAAGGTGCAACTGTGATTACGAAACAGCAACCACAAGTGTTAGAAAATGTTGAGAGACTGTTATTGGTGTGGATAAATGAAAAACAGACAGCAGGAGATAGCATCTCTCAAGCGATCATTTGTGAAAAGGCTAGGCAGTTGCATGACGATTTGGTAAAGAAATTGCCTGCAACTAGTGGTGATGTAAGTGAATTTAAGGCCAGCAAAGGTTGGTTTGAAAGATTTAAGAATCATAGTGGCATACATAGTGTGATTAGGCATGGTGAGGCTGCCAGTTCAGACCACAAAGCAGCTGAAAAATATGTGCATGAATTCAAGCAGTACATAGAGGCTGAAGGATTGAAACCTGAACAAGTGTTTAATTGTGACAAAACAGGCCTGTTTTGGAAGAAATTGCCAAGCAGGACCTACATTACTCAGGAAGAAAAGCTACCTCAAGTCCTAATGGAGGGGGATTCCCCTTCTAAACAATAGGTTCAACACACACCCCTCCTCCCATCCCATCAATCATCACCAGATCTTAATTAAAGGTAAGTGTCAGTTATTCTATTGTTATTATTCTATTTTTATTGTTCTTATTGTAATTATTCTATTGCATTAAACTTAATATTTCATGTGGTAAAAGTTTTTTTTTATACTTTTGGGTGTCTTGCACGGATTAATTTGATTTCCATTATTTCTTATGGGGAAAATTGATTCGCTTTCCGATAATTTTGGTTTATGATGAGCTCTCAGGAACGGATTAATATCGCGAACCGGGGGTCCACTGTACTGAGTGAACTAGGAGCCAATTCTTAACTCTAATTCTCAAGAATTAGATAATATAATGCTGAAAATCTCTATTTTAGCTATAAATGGAAGTTTTTGTGCTATAATATTAAGTGATAATCACATTTTCAGACAATAGCCAATTATTACATGATGACATACAAGGTACTACACCCTTCCCCCCCCCCCCCCCGCACGACAACAGGTCGAAGTAGGGAGTCTGGAAAGGTGTTTGGTAATGTTTTGTTTACAGTATGCCTCCTCTTGGCTAATAAGGCATGCTGGATGACAGAAGAACAGAAATCAAAGAAGTCGATCGGTATGGTAATTTGCGTGAAGATGAACTCCTGGAACAATCAATCAAGTTTATTCTCTATAAGGATTACAATGCGGGGTTTACAGATTTTGGATATTGTGTGGTTTACATGTTTTAAAATACTAATTACAGAGGGGGCCATTAGGACACCTAGCATGGCTAGGCATTTTGGGCAGACTTAGATTAATTCTAAACTTTAAATTATTACAGATTATGGTATTAATGCTAAGTGACTACATTATAGTTTGTAAGTTTAGCAATGTGAAAGCTTTTGCTTTGGCACAATACAGTGTCTATATTGGAGTATCATAGGCAAGCTTATGACTAGTTAGAGTTTATTATTTTAAGATTAAGATTCGTATTTCTGTGTTTATAGTCGATGAGTGAGTGTGTGAACCACCAGGTGGTTTTCATGTAGTTAGCTGACGGGGTGAATCAGGGAGATAAGATGTTTTCTAACTGTAGTTTTGAAAGTGATAAATGTGTCTGCAGTTCTAGAGTTTTCAGGTAGGGTGTTCCAAATTTTAGGCCCTTTGACACACATTGAATTTTTGTAAAGGTTTAGTCAGACATGGGGAATGTCAGAGTTGTTTGTGTCTGGTGTTATGCCTGTGGGTTCTGTCACAACTATCAAGAAATCGTTTTAGGTCAAGGTTAATATTGGAATTTAAGGTCCTGTAGATATAGATTGCACAGTAGTGTGGATGTTCTGAACAGGGATAAGTTTAGATCTATGAAGAGTGGCGGGGTATGTTGCCAGTAATGGGATTTAGTGATTATTCTTTCTGTGGCTTTTTGTTGGGTAATTATTGGCTTTAGATGTGTTGCTGCAGTTGATCCCCAAGCACAAATAGCATAGGTGAGGTATGGATAAATGAGTGAATGGTATAGTGCGAGAAGGGCAGTTTGCGGCACGTAATATCGTATCTTGGAGAGGATCCTCAACGTTTTGGAAACTTTTTTTGTTATGTGTTGGATACGGGAGCTGAAATTTAGGTTGTTGTCGAGGAATAGACCTAGGAAATTGCCCTCATTATGTCTGGCAATTAGAGTGTTGTCAATCTTAATGTTAAGTTGCACAACACCTGCTCTGCTACCAAACATAATGTAGTAGGTTTTGTCAGTGTTAAGTGTAAGTTTATTGGCTGTCATCCAAGTCAGAATTTTGAGAAGCTCCTTGTTGACAATGGTGTTGAGGGTGGCAAGATTAGGGTGAGAGATGACGTAAGTCATGTCGTCAGCAAAGAGAATGGGTTTCAGGTGTTTGGATATGTTTAGAAGATCATTAATGTAAATGAGGAAGAGCAGGGGACCAAGTACACTTCCCTGCAGAACTCCAGTATCAAGTGGCCATGTTGATGAGGCTGTGTCTTTAATGGTGACATAATGATACCTATTAGTTAGGTAGGATTTGAAATATGCAAGTGCATGGCCTCTTATACCATAATGGTCAAGCTTGTGGAGTAGGATGGCTGAAAGAACTATATCTGGCGTAGCGTCCATCCCAAATCGAGAGTAGGAGTTTCCTTAAGGAGAAGTAGCAAGGGGAGATGTAAGACTGCCAAGTCGCAACCTATGTCGAACCTTAACCCTTTCAGGGTCCGTCCCGTAGATCTACGGCTGGTCGGTGAGTGTCCAAACCGTAGATCTACGCCAAAATTCTAGCGCCGTCAAATTTAGCGCGAAAGCGCTCATAGGCCTACATATGAGAGAATGGGTCTGCGCCGTGGGTGTGCGCCATAAACAAAAAATCTAGGCGCCTGCATAGCATTGTGGGAACGCCGGCTCAGTCGCCCTTGTTCAGCATGCCTCGTCGCAAGTCAGCTCTCACTCCCCGGAAAATTGGGACTCTCCTCTTCCTATCTGATAGTTCTGACACTGATGGAAGTGGAAATGAAGACGAATTCTACGGCTTTGATCAGTTAGTGACCGAAAAGAATGACCAGGATATCGATAATAGTGCAGAAAACCCCGACGATCCTCGACCTTCTACCTCTGGTGTGGGCACTCGTGACTCACGGTCGGGTGTTCCTAAACGTAAGAGAAAACTAATATTTTCCCGTGGCCTGGCCTCTGACTTCAGTAATGACGATGATTCTGACGTGGATTGTGATTTTATTGCGCTCGACGATCATTCGAGTAGTGATAGTGAGGAAACATATTCACCAGTGAAGCGTCGGTATGTTCGCCGCCGCATGCGCTCGGGTAGTGTACCCTATGCTGTGTCTAGGGGACGGAGTACATCCCGTAGTACATCCCGGAGTACATCCCGGAGTACATCCCGTGGCCCTACACCCGTTTTAGGTAGTGATAGTGAGGATGATGTGGCTACACTTGGCATGGATGGGCCACAAACATCAGTGGATGGTGTTAGTGGGGCTGGTGGTGGTAGTGGCACCGCCATGCGTGACTCGCTGCTCCACGCGGGGACCCACGCTGCTGACTCGTCAGTTCAAGGACAAAGTGGAGCGTCACCCACGAGCCCGCCACAACCACCCGTTCAGCCAGCCTATGATGTCCAGTATCCACCAGCAAACCGTATCTGGGATTGGCAGCAAAATCCCAATTTTGTTCCCAGCCCTCACCACTTTGATGACTCTCAAAGTGGAATTCTACCTACCTGTCCCCTTGGAACCACGGCCAATGAACTGGAATTCTTTGAATTATTCTTTGACCAGCCATTGATGGAAATTATTGTCAGGGAAAGTAATAAGTATTTTCAGTACACCATGGCAAATACGATCTTATCACCACAGTCAAGACTACACAGGTGGAAAGAGACGACTGTTGCAGAAATGTATTTGCTTTTTGCAACAATAATGCTTATGCCTCACGTCTATAAGCATAATATAAAAGCATACTGGTCCACAGATCGGCTAATTTGTACCCCATCCTTCAGTGAAATAATACCAGTGAACAGGTTTATCTTACTGTTACGTATGTTGCACTTCTCTGACAAAACCAGGCCTGACAGAAGTGACAGGTTATACAAGATTAGAAATGTTTTCATGTATCTCAAACAAAAGTTCAGGATATACTTTTATCCATTCAAGAATCTTGTAATTGACGAGTCTTTGATTTTGTTCAAAGGTAGACTGTCATTCAAGCAGTATATACCGAGCAAGAGGAACCGCTTTGGTATAAAATTGTTTGTACTCTGTGATTGTGACAGTGGCCTGGTGTTGGATATTGTTGTATACACGGGTAGTAAAACATTGAAAGATACCAAGATGTTATTGGGTATATCAGGTGACGTAGTGAGAAACATGATGGCACCATATCTTGGTAAGGGCCATACATTATATACCGATAACTGGTACACAAGCCCATTACTCAGTGATTTCATGCGAGTGAACAAGACAGATGTGTGTGGCACAGTGCGTTCTAATCGTAAACATATGCCCAGGCTCAATGCAGGTGTTCGTGATGACGTGCAGGTGTTTACTGCCAATGACATCATGGCATTACGGTGGCATGACAAACGAGATGTCACATTGTTGACAACCATTCACCATAATGAAATGCAAGACAGTGGCAAAGTTGATCGAGTGACTAATGAACGTATTCGAAAACCAGTGACAGTGATTGATTATACACAAAACATGCGCTTGGTTGACAAGTGTGACATGCAGATTGGTTTTGTTGACTGTGTTCGTAAGAGTTACAAGTGGTACATGAAACTTTTCTTCCATCTCATGGACATTTCAATGCTGAATGCATATAATATGTACCAAATAAAGACTGGTAACAGACCACCGTATGGTGAATTTTGTTTGTCTGTTGTCAGACAACTCATAATGAAGTACCAGGTAACAACACCTGCAATACAACAAGGTCCTCGAATTCATCACAATATACCCAAGCGTTTGAGGAGAGAAGGTGATCATTTCATAATACAGCTTCCTTCAACTCAAAAGAAATTTGCTCAGAAGAGATGCATTGTCTGTGCACAAACAAAACGACGGCAACAAAGACGCAAAGACACTCGGTTTATGTGTGAGGAATGTAAGGTGCCTCTGTGCATGGTGCCTTGTTTCAAGGAGTTCCACAAGCTCCAGCAGTTCTAAAACCATGTCCAGTGATTGTAAATATGTAAATATATGATAGAACATTAGTATTATACAATATTTGTGCATGTTTATTGTAATAAACAATAGTGGTAAACAATAATATGATAATAACTTTAGTGCGGTTATTGTGTTCAATACAGTGAGTATATATATATACATTATATACAGTATTGGTCTCTCAGGCCCCAAATGTTAGTAGGAATAGAAAAAAATTGGAAAAGAAAAGAAAAAACAACAAAAAAAACAAAATAATATAATACGCGTATGTGGAATTCGTCGATGTTGCCACCACCACATCATTTTCTACAAACTTCTTGGCACTGTATCTCGGTAAGTACTGATCAGATTCTATTTTTTTTTGTTTTATTACCTTCACAAAAATATGCTCTTTAATTCTGTAAGAAAAAATAATTTTTTTTTTTTTCAAAATTCCTTGGACACTGGTGCGTGACTTCAGATTTTGGCCTTGGACCCTGAAAGGGTTAACTCAACACTCCATCTTATCAATGAAATGGTTCTCATTACAATCACATACCGCCAATATAAAAGAATATCATTAAAGAGAAATGTATAAATTAGGCTTTAAGAGAACTTATTATTTTAACTTTCTGTACTTTCAAGGATGAGAAAAGGCGACAGCAATTACGTTAAGGTTTCCACTTATGTGTTGAATACTAATCAAATAAGGTTGGATCCTCAGAGCCCACCTGAGGATCCGGATGTTCTTTAATTTCATAGAACTAATATATGTTAACGTGTTATGATCAGAAAATACCATAATCTTATGGGGGAAAGTTCCTAAGTAACAGTCAAAATATTGCAAATATATTACTAGGGCAAGAGCTTCTTTTTCCACTGTGGCATAATTCTTTTGGTGATGTTTTAACTTTGAGGAAAAATAAGATATGAGATGTAAAATATCAGTGAGGGGGAGAGATTTCTGAAGTAACAATGCCCCCACAACATAACCGCTAGCATCAATGTGCAAGTAAAAGGGTTGATTAAAGTCAGGGCTTTTCAATACAAGTGATGAAGAAAGCAACCACTTCAACCAATTAAATGCTATCTCACAATCGTTCAACCAATGAAATTTCACCTTACTACTTGTTAGCTCACTAAGAGGAGATGCAAGATGAGAAAAGTTTGGACAAAACATCAATAATAACCTGCCATTCCAAGGAACCTCTGTACAGATTTTCTATCTTGAGGGACAGGAAACTCAGCAATTGCTTTAACTTTCAAATCAGTAGAAGTACCTAGCCCTGGCCAATACAAAAACCGAGATATTTAATCGTTGCTTGTCCAAACTGGCATTTGGCCAAATTTACCGTAAAGTAGCATTTTTCTAATTTCTTAAATCAAGTTTCAAGGCAGGTTAAGTGTTGCTCCCAGTCATTGTTATTTATGACAAGATCATCTAGATGTACTTCTGCTCCTTCTAGATCATTGGTCAGTATGTTCATTAGGCGCTGAAAGGTGGAAGCTGCGTTACACAACCCAAAAGGCATAATGCAATAATTGAATAATCTGCCTTGTATGGTAGATGCAGATATTTCTTAGGCTTGCTTGGTAAGTGGCACTTGGTAATAGCCCCTTAATAAATCAAAGACGGTAACATATGTGGCTCCTGATACTCTATTAGATCATTAATATGACGGAGTGGGTATCTATCCAGTACCATAAGAGCGTTCACGTTCAGATAATCAATACACATCCTGTAAGTTCCATCGGGCTTTGGAACCAATATACAAGGTGAGGCCCACGGGCTCTTACTCTGCTCTGAGTCCATGGGACAACTTAAATTCCACTTCTTTTAATTAATGCTTCTTGTTTCATGGGACTTGCCCTATAAGGTGACTGCTTACAAGGCTTAGCTCTTTGTACATTACGTCATAAATCCCTAATGTACAACACTTTGGGAGTCATCAAATAACACAATATCAAGTCATTAATATCTTTTGCTTTTTCCAAATCAAGGTCAATAAGAAAAGTGTCGAGAGATCGTAATGTCTCCAAATTTTTTCAGACATACCTCTATCACTTTAGAGACACTGGGCAGTTGTATGTTTTCATTCTAAGTCAAAGGAAGAACTGATGTAATTGGTATGAGATTTGGGTGGTAAGCTTTAAGTTGGTTTATGTGATAAGTACATTCTGTTTTTCTCTTCCCAGGTGTTCGTAATACATAATTCACTTCATTAAGCCTTTTAATTGCCTCTAAAGGACCTTTGTACCTAGGCTGTAGAACGTGTCCTGGTAAGAAATTTTGTGCCATCACCCTGTCACCTGGTTTAAAAGAGTAAGAGCATGTTCATTTGTCATAACATTGCTTCATCTTGGATTGGGCAACACCAAAGTTCTTTGAAGCTAATTGCTTCAGTAGTGACAAACGCTTTTGCATCAGAGTTGGAGATGTTCTAAATGATGGTTCAGATTTTCCAATCCATGAATCTTTTAGTAGGGTGAGGGGTCTGCATACATGATGTCCGTAAATTAATTCAAATGGACTATATCCTGTGCTTTCTTGTTTGCTTTTCCTTATGGTGGACAAAAGGAATGGTATTCCCTCCTCCCAGTCTCGGGAAAACTGTTCATTGATTTTAATGTTTGATGGAAATGTTCGAGGGCTTCTTCTGACTGAGGGTGGTAAGCAGCAGAGAATAATGACTTAATTCCGAGGTGAGAAAAGGTATCCAGAATCATCTTAGAGGTAGAATTTGAGCCTTGATCATATTGATTATTATTATAATCAAAAAGAAGCGCTAAGCCACAAGGGCTATACAGCGCTGCAGGGTAGGGAAGGAAGCAAGGGTATTGGGAGGCAGAAGGGAGGAGGGATGATCAGTAGGTTACAGAAATCAGTGGGGCAGGGGATAGTACGGGGGTAGAGGGTAGCAAGAGATTGAAGTAGAAAGGGCTGAAGGTATCAGAATTTGTGAAGTCAGTTGTTGTCAAAAAGTCAGTGAGAGAGTCCGGATGAAAGGTGGGTCCATCAGTGAGAAGGGAAGGTAAAGAGAGAGCAGCGGAGCGAAGACGACGATGGAGGTAAATTCTGCGTGCTCGTTGATAAAGTGGGCAGTCCAACAGAATGTGGCTGACTGATAATGGAGCTTGGCAATTCTCACAGAGAGAAGCAGGGCGCCTCTCCATGAGATATCCATGAGTAAGACGAGTATGGCCAATGCGAAGACGGGAGAGAGTAGTCTCCCAACCTCGACACTGGTGATAACAAGACGGCCAGTAACCTATACTCGGTTTAATAGATTGAAGTTTGTTGCCGAGCATAGTAGACCAACGTTGTTGCCAACGGGTGTGAAGGTGGGAAGATATTGCAGCAAAATAGTCCGTAAATGGAATACCTCTATATGAAACTGGTAGGTCATGTACTGCTGACCGCACAGCAGTGTCTGCCTGTTCATTGCCCTGTACGTCAACATGACCAGGGACCCAACAAAAAACAATATCTTTATGTTTGGTAAAGATGCGGCATAGCCAAAGTTGGATACGGAGGGCTAAGGGGTGAGGTGTATCAAATTTCTGTATAGCCTGTAAAGCACTAAGGGAGTCTGAGACAACCACAAATGATGACACAGGCATAGATGCAATACGGATAAGTGCTGCAAGGATGGCATACAATTCAGCAGTAAAAATACTAGCCGAAGATAGTAAATGCCCTCGTACGACGCTGTCCGGAAACACTGCTGCAAATACTACACCGTCAGAAGACTTAGAGCCATCTGTGTACACAGCAATGGCATGAGAATGAGAGTGGAAGTGGTCAAGAAAAAGAGAGCGGGAAGCGACCATAGACAGTTGGGCTATCGAGCAAGGGAGAGAGAAAGAACAGACTTGAACAGCTGGAACTTCCCAGGGGGGTAGGGAAAAGTGAGATGCAACATGAACATAGAAAGGTGGTAATTGAAGAGAAGACAAGAGCGAATGAAGGCAAAGAGAGAAGGGACAGAGTAAACAGGGGCGGCGAACAAATAAAGAATGTCTACTAATATCAGTAACCATTCTATAAATGGAAGGATTGCGGAGATCATGAGGGCGTACATAGTAGCGAAGGCAATGGGCATCACGGCGATCGGATAAGGATGGAACATTCGCTTCTGCATAGAGGCTTTCGACAGGGGAAGAGCGAAAAGCACCAAGGCATAAACGTAATCCTTGGTGATGAATGGGGTTAAGGCTAGAGAGAGTAGCAGGAGAAGCTGCTGAATAGATCTGGTCACCATAATCAAGTTTCGATAAAATGAGGGTGGAATGTAGGTGAATTAGGGTTCGATGATCAGCACCCCACGAAAAATGAGCAAGGGTTTTAAGAAGGTTCAGTCGGCTGTGACAAGTTGCCTTCAGAGAGGTAATGTGAGGTTTCCAGGAAAACCTACGGTCAAAGAGGAGGCCCAGAAACTTGACTGTACCACGTTCAGGGATATGGGAGCCATAGAGGTACAAAGGATGATCGGAGATGACAGAGCGTCTAGTGAAAGTAATTTGGTGGGTTTTAGTCTGGAAAATTTAAACTCACGTGCGGAGGCCCAATTGGAAACACGGTCGACCGCATGCTGGAGAGAAACTGTAATGAGGTGACAGTCAGTGCCTTCACAGGCAATAGCGAAGTCATCAACATAGAGTGATGACCAAATATGTGATGGAAGACTAGAGGCCAAATCATTAATAGCAAGGAGAAAAAGTGTTGTGCTCAGAGTACATCCCTGGGGGACACCTTCAGCTTGGACAAAGTCCGGGGAGAGCACATTATTAACCCAAACACAGAAATGCCTGTCAGTTAAAAAGTTCTTAAGGAAGGATGGTAGATTGCCTCGAAGGCCTAAAGAGTGGGCTTGGGCTAAAATATATACCTCCAAGTTGTGTCATATGCCTTCTCAAGGTCAAAAAATATGGCAATAACCGAGTGGATATTTGCAAAGGCATTATGAACATATGTATCCAAGTGCAGTAAGGGGTCTATGGTAGAACGTCCCTTACGAAAGCCATATTGATGAGTGGAGAGACTGTTGTGTGTCTCTAAATACCACACTAAACGTCTATTTACCAGGCGTTCCATCGCTTTGCAAACTGCACTGGTAAGAGCAATGGGATGATAGTGGGAGGTTTCATGTTCCGTAGTGCCTGGTTTGCAGAAAGGGAGAACAATGGCAGATTTCCACAGCTGTGGAAGAACTCCTTGTGACCAAATAAGATTGCAAAGGCGTAATAGGACTGCAAGGGCTGACTGATATAAATGTTGTAGCATACGAATGTGAATGTCGTCGGGCCCAGCTGCCGATGATCGGCAAGCTGAGAGTGTTGCCTCCAGTTCTTGAAGTGTAAAAGGCATATTATACTGTTCTTCTCTGAGAGAAGAAAAGTCCAAGAGTGCTAACTCTCTGGCAGACTTTGAGGAAAGAAACAAGGGGCATAGATGGAGTCCCTGAGAAATATGGACGAGATGATTGCCAATTTCATTGGCAACATCTAGTGGGTTTGCTATATCAACACCGGCAAACCGCAGAACAGGAGCCGGGTCAGGAGACTATTTACCACTCAGTTTTCGTACTTTTTTCCAGACTGCACTCATAGAGGAAGCAGAGGTGATGGTGGAGACATAATCTCGCCAGCAAGTGCGTTTAGCGTCACGGATGACATGGCGAGCGATCGCACGCTTCTGCTTAAAATCAAGAAGCCTCTCCATGGTTCTATTGTACTGGTACCTGCCCCATGCAGCGCGTTTCAAACATACTGCATGAGCACAAGTGGGAGACCACCAAGGCACGCATTTCTGAGAATGCCCGCCAGAAGTTTGCGGTAAAGAATGAGAAGCTGCGGTTAAAACAGAGGACGAGAAGAGGTGTAAAAGCTAATCAATGGAGGACGAAGAAGGAACCTCTCTAAAAACAGTTAGGCATGAGTAAAGGTTCCAATTTGCCTGATAAAATTGCCAGCGTGGGATGCGAAGAGGTGTTGAATATGAAGGGGAAGTAAGAATGATTGGGAAATGATCCCTGTCACATAAGTCCAGGAGAACAGACCAAGTGAAGTCTAATGCAGCGGAGGAAGAGCAGACCGAGAGATCAATGCAACAGAGAGTGTGAGTCCGAGGATCAAAATGGGTGTGAGTACCTGTATTTAAAACATGGAGGGGGTGGGTGGCAAGAAAAGCCTCTAACTGAATGTCACGGGAATCACAGTGAGACCCCCCAGAGGAAATGATGGGCATTAAAATAGCCAAGTAACAGAATCGGTGGCGGTAATGATGAAACAAGAAAGGCAATATCCGGAATAGATAATGCCTGAGAAGGAGAGAGATATAAAGAACAGAGCATATACCACCTATGCAAGTGGATACGGGCTGCTGTGTAATGCAGCGAAGTATGAACAAATAGCTGATGGTACGGAATATTATTGCGTAGAAGAAGGGCACTTTCATTAAAGGTCCCATCAGGAAAAGGATCTGACGAATACAATAAATTATAGCCTGAGATGGGAAAGATAACAGCAGAGTGTAATTTTGGTTCCTGTAAGCAAACAGCAACAGGGGAAAACTGGGAGAGTAACATCTGAAGCTCACCCCGATTACCCCTGAGGCCGCATACATTCCACTGTAAATAGGCCATGACTGGTAATGATAAAATACTTGAAATCCGCAGGTAAGGGTTCCTACGGGCTACAGGGGTTAGAAAAGTCCACATGCAGAGGCAGCGGAAAACGTTCAAGCAGCGAAGGAATGGTGCGCTGTGAAGAAAGGAGTTGCGCAGATGGAGGAGAGGAGAGAGAAGGAACAGAGGGTGGATCAGTGTCCATTGATGGTTTGGTCTCTGCAGTATATTCAGAGATTGCTTCAAGTGTTTCGGAATTCAGAGACGTCGTATGGGAGACAATATTGGAGATGGTAGGGGGAGGATGAGTAAAGATTGGAACGGTAATGGACTGTACCAAGGTAGGGGGGGGGGCAAAAGGGTGGAGGGAACTGGAGAAGAAGCGTGGAAAGGGGCAGAAGAAGCAGAAACCTGGGAGGTGGCAGAGGAGGGAGAAACCTGGGAGGGAACAGGGGAGGTAGGTATAGTACGAGGAGGAGGGTGAACCTCTACACTTGTAACTGAACCAGTGAGAGGGGAAGAACCCGGTACAGAGACATAGAAGGTAAAATTAGGAGGTGGAAGTAGGGAAGGAGGGGTTAAAGGACCTTTTTTTGACTTCTGAGAAGTAGAGGGACGATTGGGAGGAGGTGTCGTACGAGGTCTCATCGATACCGAGGCTTGTGAGGGAGAACACGAAGAAGCATGAACAGACTGAGGCGTTGAAGTAGGGACATCTGAGCCTAGGACAGCAAAAGAATTAGATACAGGAGTGACTATGGGAGAGGTAACCACAGAGGAGGCTGCAGAAGATGGGACCCCAGAAGTGGGGGGACGTTTTGAAACACGGGAATAAGAAACATGAGGTAGTTTCCCTCGGAGGCGGAGATGAGAAACTGCCATGGCATAAGGGAGACCTTCTGCCTCTTTGAGGTAATGGATTTCCCGCTCATTTAAGTAGACTTGGCAACGGCGAGAGTACGAAGGGTGAGCCTCATGACAATTAAGGCAAGAGGGAGGTCGATTGCAAGACGTATTAGAATGGTCATCGGCACCACAGACTGTTCAAGAATGTCATTGCCACATGTCTGGAAATTTTGTTGAACTATGGTATGGGGCAGAATGACGGTACCACTACAAGAATTGAGGGAATGATGTTTTTCAATAGTGACAGGAACAGTATCAATATGGGAAAGAAGAGAAAGATCATGAGCTTGGGTAGCATTCTGTACAGTGATGATGCATGTATCGCTCTTAAGAGCATGTAAAGAAATATCTTTACCAACATGGCGTAGGAGTGCCTAGCCAATACTGTCGTCGGAAAGATAGGCGGTAGAGGAAGTCGGTTGTAAAGTGAAGAATTTAGTCCATTGTGCAGTCTGAAACTGAGCGTGGAAAGGGAGTGCAGGACGTGTTGATCTTTTCTGAGAAGAACGAGAAGGTGGAGAAGTATCATCAGCAGGTAACTGTCATTGGCGTTTAGGCGTAGGGCCAGAATTGGTCCGACATGGAACGGGCCGGCAATTCAAAAATTGCCACACCGTAGAGGGAGAGGCCGGAAGCATAGTCAAAGGAGAGCGGAGGTCAGATAAATCAAAGGAGTCAGTTGAGACCTCAGTACCTGAAGCAGGTGAGGAAACAGCACCTCCAAGAGGTACAGAGGCATGAGGAGTGTCCGAAGAGTGGTCCAAAGATGAGGCGGGGTCAGAGCGGGGTGCGGTATCAAGAAGGGGCCTGGGGGAATCAGGTTCATGAACTAGGGCTGCCATGGTTAGGTTACTTCTTTCTTTTTGTTTTTAAGAAAAAAAAAGAAAGAAAATAAAATAAAAATAAAAAAAGAATAAAAAAAAGGGGGGACTGGGGAGGGATAGTTCCTAGGAGGAATGAAAGGGCCAGAAATCTCCCTCCGCGCCCAAGAAGACCTCAGCACCGCAAGTAGCGTAGATGCAGCATGGAACCCGTGCCATACCCTACCCATCATGCCAGTAAACTAGCAATCTGGGATAGCAACCTCACATCTGCCGAGCTACCTCGGTGGACAAAAGAGAGGGCG
Source organism: Cherax quadricarinatus (assembly GCF_038502225.1). Lineage (NCBI taxonomy): Eukaryota > Metazoa > Arthropoda > Malacostraca > Decapoda > Parastacidae > Cherax > Cherax quadricarinatus. The sequence continues at coordinate 239,727 of NW_027195110.1, forward strand.
GCTGGATATCCGCCACAAAGCATACCTCCTTCAGCCACCACCCCCGGAATCTGAAAGGTGGCTTCCAGAGATACACCTGTCACCCGAAAGACACCCAAAGCCACTCTCCGGGATACCGGAGAGGGATCAGGACATCCCCAGGCGATCCAGATTCCATGGCAAACTATGCCACCGCCAAGAATCTCAATGGAATGGGATGGACTCTGGTACCCTTTCCCCTACCTAGGAACTAGCGCGCCTGTGGGAAAAATCCCAAAGGCCAAAAAGAGGAAGGGCAAAAGGGAGGGGTGGGGAGGGGGAGGAGGAAAGGGAGGATGGGATAGGGAAGGAGGGATTTGGGGGTAATTAGGCTCGGTCTGAGGAAGGAGGCCGACAGGTCTAATTCCTCAGACCAAGAGCCTCTTCACCACGCCAAGGAGCCCCCCTTGAAGAGGTGATCATATTGAATTATCCGGGAAATCCTCGCCTGAGAGAAAAATTTTAATAAAGCTTGGACAATGATGTGGGCATTAATTTTTCTCAGCAGAATAGCTTCTGGATAGCGAGTAACAACATCCACAAATGTAATGGACCAACGCAATCTATTATCAGGCGTGAGAAGGGTTCACCATTGACAGGAATTAGAATTAGGGGAACTGGTGGAGGTGAGTGCGAGGGTTTGCCAGTCACTTGGTAGACTTGACAACTCTTTACTTAACTTTCTACAGTCTCCTTCATCCGGGCCAACAGAAATGCTTAGCTATTTCGCCCAGAGTTTTCTTGACTCTGAAATGTCCTCCCATAGGACTATGGTTGGCAAAACTAATAGCTAATTCTCTGAAGGTATTGGGTAGTACAACTAGATGTTTATTTGTAGATAGAAGATCGTCGGATGACAAAAGACACTTTTCCTTTTTCAGTAATATATTGTTACCAAGATAGTAACAGTTCCCCAGGTCTTGAGTGTCATCCTCTGTAATTGCTATCTCTCATAATTTTTTCAAGGATTGATCTAGGGACTGATCTCTAATTAATTCTTCTTTAGATAGCAAATTAATGTCAGAGAAATCTTGAATAGGGCCGATCATAGAATATTTTGGATTTGAAGATCTGGGTTGTGAAGCTTTGCTGAACAATAAACTGAGACCTACATCCCAAAGTCTCCCGGGACTTCAGTTGGCAAAGGATTTTGCTGCACTCTAGACATTGCCATAGTTATAACGTTGAGAGAGAATAAGATGGGTTCCTCTTTCCGAGCTTCTATGGCATATTTCCGCAATCGCCTCCCAACCTACCTCCACCAACACTGCTCTATGATCCAACAATGCTACTTCAACAGTTTTGAAAGATTGCACTACAACCCCGAGGGAAAGATACACTATCTAACTTCGCTGCATACCCTCTTCTAATAAACGTATGCTCTGTCTCCCAAGCTCCCCCCTCAAACGCGTCCCATAACTGAATATCCCTCACTAAATCTCTTAGGGTCACAGACACACAGCCTGCCCCTTTCGGTTCCACATCGTCCCTCGTAATAACGCAATTCCAGTCATCTACTATTGCCACCTCCGGTAATGCCCGGAAGAAAAACACAAGGTCCTCACACACAAACTCCTGGTTCACCTGTACATTATTCTCTGCAAGCGCATACACGCTTACAAACGCCACACGTTTGCCCTTCCACCAACCATCCACGTGCAACACCCTTCCCCCACCCCCCTCACTTCTCTGCAAAACAAACGGGCTCACCTCCTTAATATACCCACCTCTCCTTTCAGACGGGGAGATGGCAGGGTTACCACCTGAAACCCTGCCACCTCCAGCACCCTAAATTCCTTAAAATTATGCTCCTGAAGGAACACAATCCACTTTAGATTTATTCAGAAACATTCTAAACCATTCTCTCTTCACACTATTACACAAACCATTAACGTTTACTGTCTTACACCGGAGGCCTATTAAAGTTTCCACCCCTGCCTCCTCTCTTCACTCTTCCCATAAGCATCAAAACTTATGGGTCCACTTGTCACCTTCACACTTCCCTCTCTTCCCCCCCCCCTTCTTTCGGTGCCTCCTGTCATGGCCACCACTACCTTCACCTTCTGCCCATATTTGCTTTCCAGGCCGCTGCGCTGGCATTAGGACATCATCCAAATCTGACGCAGCGGCCCTCTTCCTCGTAGCAATCGCATCTTCCATAGCTTGGTCTGGGGATGCCTCACAATGTACCTCAACCTCCACTGTACACTGTTTCAATGATCCCAGTGACACCTCTGCCATGCTGTCACTCCTGTCGTCCAGATAGTTCTCCTGTCATTGATGCACCATAACCGTCACCTCATCATCTACCACCTTCCCAGGTGTAGCCGCCTTCTCAGGCGGCGGCAAGGACTTCAGCACCTCAGCTAATTCCTTCTCAATTTCCAATACTTCCTCCTGTACTTTCCGCTCATCACTAGCATCTGGAAGGTAGTAATACTTGCGCTGAAACTGGCATTATTGCCCCTTGGAGAAGCTCAATGCCGACAGTGTTGATCCTGCGTCTATGACTGAACGCCATGTTGACTGCTGGTAGTTCTCCTGGTTTGATGGCAGAGGCACAACAAGCACCACTTCACACCACCACAGCCAGGCAACTGAGGAGGGTCTGCACAGTAGATCCTCTCGGCCCAAGAGCGAAGTGGACAATCATTTACCAGATATTAATAAAAAATTTTGTCTCCGAACAGATGCCTACCATTCTGGACTCAGGGCTGTTCTCCTTCAGTATTATGAGGAGACTCCTTTCCCAGTATCTTTCGCCAGTAGGAAGCCTCTGCCAAGAGAAGAAAGATACTCCACTGTGGAGAAAGAAAGTTACGCATTAGTATGGCGTATAAGTGGATTCAAATACTACTTATACAGAAAACCCTTTGTGCTTGAAACAGATCACAAGCCACTGATGTATTTGGAAAACTTTAAAGGTTCAAATAGCAGACTCTTGAGATGGGCTTTGGTTATTCAGCCCTATAAGCTTAAATCTGAAAACCATTTTTCAGATTGGCTGAGCAGAGGCTGTACATAATTCTTTTCCCTCTGTTAATTAACTTATTGACTCCATCCATAGGCTTTGGAAACGGGGTATTGTGAGGGAAAAGTGGGTTATAAGTGGGGTTAGGGTTGTTCAGGCAACCAAGAACCATTAGCGAGGCAACCCCCCCCCTCTAGCGGGCTGGGGCAAAACCCTAGTTCTTGGTGCCTGATTTGTTTCAATTTCCACTCCTGGTAGTATTGACCTTACCTGGTGTGGGGTGAAGTTTGGAGAGTCACTTCACCTCCACTCTTCTCCTGATCAGGTAAGGTGATCAACCAGGAGTATTACTGTTCATTGTTTTCTTTTTGTTGGTTACCAGTAATGATTTTGACATTCAATACCACTTTCGTTCTTAAACGTTATATTATCATAACCATTGGTAACCAGTTTATTTTTTCTTATTACCAGCTCTGTTCCTGGCGTGATCATCCAGGGTAGATGCCGGATAATGGAGCAAGACACTTGTTAATTGGACTAATTAACATTTTTCGACTACTACCGGCCCTTATTTATCCTACTTGTGGCGCTCCTAGTAGTACAAGAGATTCCAAAACATCGGACTGTTACCATCCGCCCAGGATTACCTACATCATCTTTAACATCAGAGATCTGTCCAGTGCCTTACCTACTCCTGCCCAACTACAGCATCAGAACCAAAGGCCATTTTTATTATATTTAAACTAAGTGAGATCCTCAAAAAGTCACTATTCTTATTATTCATAGAGTCGTTTCTTTATTTATTTTTCCATTAGTTTTTTGCTCAGATGGAAGGCGTTCCACTGACAATGCATACTGGTCAGAGAGCCCGTTGTAAGTCCAAGTCCTCGGTAAACGAGTACGGTGGTAAGATGGAGAGGCTATATATCAATTAGTTGGAAAATCTGATGAACTCTTCTACAACTCATAATAGCTGTCACAATTTCTTCAAAATTTGGCAGTGACAGTTTTTGTAAATCTAAGTGAATATAAAAACTAGAAGACCAGAATAATATCCATGGAAGATTTAGCCTAATATCCATGGAAAGTCCAGCCTAATATCCATAAGACCTTATTTTCACAAATAATGAGGACTGTGAAGGCTTACTCAGCCCCGTAACAACTCCAGTAAGTATTACCAAGGCTGGCTCCTCAGGAAAATTAATGAATAGAAAAAGAATAAAAACTGACAAACATAAACACTTTATTATTTAGAAATGAAAATATAAAATACTTAAATATGAAATATTTATCGTACTTTAAAGAAAAATGTAAAATAAAATGAAAAAAAATGACATTTGAATTCAACGCTAATATGTACAAGTAAACTGGGGTGTCTGGTTGATGTTGACACAGTCTTGTAGAAATTGTAGCCATTAATGATGGGGGTGGGGGTCACAGATGTTGAGTGACAACCCAACGACTAGTTCTTCACAGAGTCCATAGCCTTGAATAGTCTGTCCAGATGATAGGAACACAGGTTCTTCACCACTGCAAAGATGAGGGGTAGTGGCCTGCGTTTGACTACAATTAATCAGGTAGGTAGATCAAAGAGTGACGTCTCATGACTTGTTTAAAGTCTGTCTCCTTCAACACTTTTTCTTTGGTTGTCAGATTACCCGAGCTGACATTCCAAGCTAGAAAAGAGACAAAGGTTACCCACTGCTTAAGAAATCATTCTCCATGATAAGTGCAAGGTACTTAAAAAATTGGTGATTTTAAAGTAAGACATGGAAATCAAGGCAGTAAGGACTAAGTTTATTATTGGTCAAAAGTGAAGCTTTTAACCAATGTATCCACTAGAATAGGAGCAGAGGCTTTTCCTTACGTTGTGCTGGGAGCTGTGAGTCAAGTGATTACTGTTTGGTCAGAGCCCCACACGTCACCTTTCAGGGTGGAGAAAAAGGAGGGGGAGGATAGCGGGAGCTAGACTGACCCTACCTTAACAAGCAGCCAGCAATCAAACTATCATCACCATATATTCGCTTGTTACTCCTATCTGTTGAACTTTTCCCTCACAAGGACCTGGTAAGGGATATAATATAAAAAACAACAAATTCTGATCACAATCTAATCGAAGTCCAAACTTGAATGCACAGGAGTCCTGATCGGCAATATGCATACAGTTATGAGGGTACCTTTACCAAATTCAACTTCAACAACAAGAACATCATCTGGGATCAGGTAAACTATGCCCTAAATGAAACATGCTGGGAGGATATCTTAAATTACATGGACCCTAACCAATGCCTCGAAAAGATCACCCCCCTGTTAGCTGAAGTATGCTCAAGGTATATTCCTATAAGATAAAAGAAAAGAAGTAAACTGGAGAGAGAGAGAGAGACGCTCCCTCTACAGGAGAAGGCGAAGAATCATTGAACTCCTCAAGAATGCCAGATTATCTGATACACGGAAGGAAGTGCTAACCAGGGAAGTGGAAAATATTGAGCTGAAATTAAAGGTCTCATACAGGATCCAGGAGAGAAGAGCTGAAAGCGATTAATGAAATTGAAAGAAATTCGAAATATTTCTTTTCATATGCCAAAAACAAGTCAAAAACCACTTCTAGTATAGGGCCCCTACTCAGACAAGATGGATCCTACAGAGACAACAACAAAGAAATGAGCGAGATACTGAAATTGCAGTATGACTCAGTGTTCAGCGAGCCACTGACCAGTTTAAAGATAGACAATCCAAACAATTTTTTAATGAATGAGCCTCAAACCCCTGTGAATGTAGGCCAGATTTATGACATAACCTTAGCTCCACTAGACTTTGAGAAATTGTGCAAGAATGGTATATAATACCGACAAGATGAAATTAAGACACGTGTGCAACATCTGGGTATCTTTATTGTAGACGTTTCGCCATCCAGTGGCTTTATCAATACAAATTCCAGGAGATAACTTGAAGACAGTAGGACTATATACAGAAGATGAGGTAATCAGTCCCTCAACCTTGGAGTAGGTGCGAAGAGCACCATAGTCATGGAGATACTGAAGCAGAAGCAAGGACCCTGGCGCTTATAAACTAACGTCAGGTGTAGCAGACGAGGGCATAGTCACTGGTAGGTGGGATTCCCCAGTGGAAATAGTAGTTTGTATGGTTTGTTTGCAATCGTGTCATTATGATTTCTTGAGTCATGAAGTAGTAGTTCCTTCCCAAAGAGATGGGTTAGTTGTAGTAGTTGTCTACAGTGGTGTCTATGCTAACCTTCCTATGGTGTAGAAATATAACTAGTTGGATGAATCTTATTGTGGGTAGCTGGTCCAGTGGCTAACGCAACGGTCTGGAGTTTTGAGACTCTCTGATCGCAGGTTCTATCCCCGCCCGTGGTATGGTTTGTTTGCAATTGTGTCATTACGGTTTCGTGAGTCATGTTTACAGCTTTGAGGGGACTTGAGCTAGAGTTCGTCTGTAAAAACTTGCATTTGTGGTCACAGTGGTGCCTATGCTTACCTTCCTACCTGGAGAGAGTTTACCTGGAGAGAGTTCCGGGGGTCAACGCCCCCGCGGCCCGGTCTGTGACCAGGCCTCCTTAGGTCAGTGTCCCAGGATGCGACCCACACCAGTCGACTAACACCCAGGTACCCATTTTACTGATGGGGAACATAGACAACAGGTTGAAAGAAACACGTCCAATGTTTCTACTCTGGCTGGGAATCGAACCCAGGCCCTCGCCGTGTGAAGCGAGAGCGTTAACCACCAGGCCACCAGAGCCCCTATGGTGTAGAAATATAACTAGTTGGACGAATCTTATCGTGGCTAATTGGTCCAGTGGCTAACGCAATGGTATGAAGTTTTGAGACTCTCTGATTGCGGGTTCTATCCCCGCCCGTGGTATGATTTGTTTGCAATCGTATCATTACGATTTCATGAGTCATTACAGTGCTACGCTTCACAGTGCTGCATATTACAGTGCTACGCTTTACAGTGCTATGCTCTACAGTGCTATGCTTTACAGTGCTACACTTTACAGTATTTCTCTGTTACAACAGTTATCAATTATACCCAGTCTTCATTTATTCAGACTTAGTACAGTATATATTGCCATCACTCACTATAAGTTATAGACGAGAACATTTTACATAATATATGTTTCCTATTCGTACTCTTTAGGTCAATCTATATTGATCACTTAATATATGATGATGTAAACATGTTATCAGGCATATATACACTTGAAAGTGAAAAGAAAGCTATGATTCACTTTAGTGTAATTTTTTCTTTATAGAAGGTGCGTGGAACCTAACCTGTTAAATAGTGGGGCTCAGCAAAACTCAGGATGGTTCTAAGGGAAAGCTTGATAGTCTATCCTGGTCAATCCATGGATTATTGACAGTAAATTTACTAAACATTCCAACTGGTTATCTCATAGGCTGTCCACACATTAATTGATGCATGTACTATGCTCCCAGCACAACATACATACTAAGAATTCTCCTCATCGCTCTCGGGCAGTGTGGACCTCCTGTGCAAACGCTCCTCAGTTGCCTGACTACAGTGGTGTGAGGTGGTGCTTGTCGCACCTCTGCCATCAAACCAGGAGAACTACCATTAGTCAACATGGTGTTTAGTCAGATGCAGGATCAAAACTGTCGGCACTGAGCTTCTCCGTGGGGCAATAACGCCAGTTTCAGCCCAGGTATTACTGCCTAAAATCATCAGAGACACGTATGGCATTCAGGATGGAGAGTTGTACAGGGTAGCCTTGAATGGAGCACATAGAATTTTTGTGAAACTGCTCTCAGCAACGGTCTATGAATCGTTGGTCAACCGTTTTCAGGACGTAAGTCTTGATGCAACACCAGCTGTTCGTGTGAGGATGATCAATGTATCCAGACATTATACATGGATCAAACTGCATAATGTCCCCTTTGAGGCTGATGAGACAGACATCAGAAAAGTTTTTGAGGAATATGGGACTGTTCATTTGGCCCAGCACGGTACGTGGGTGACAGGTGCCTATGCAGGTCTGCCGGAGGGCACTTTCAACCTAAAAATGACATTGCGACACCCCATACCCTCTTATGTGTACCTAAAGGAATTCAGGACACAGGTCATGGTTTCGTATGCGAGGCAAAGATGTACATGCCGACTACGTGGGAAATATGATCACATAGCATGTGGGAAGCGGCAACGAGCTCCTGGCCCAGAGGCGGAGGCATCTGTTTCTACACCGGAGGAAGCAGGTGATGATCAACGACGTGAAGGAGGACGTGGCCGTCTATAGAGCGAGATAGTGGATGAGGCACATAAGGCTGGGGTGGAGGGTGAGGCCCTTGACCAGTTACTTGGCCCAGAGACACTTCCAGAGGATCGAGATGAGCAAAAAGTACAGGAGGAAGTGTTGGAAATTGAGGAGGAATTAGCTGAGGTGCTGAAGTCCTTGTCACCGCCTGAGGAGGTGGCTGCACCTGGAAAGGTGGTAGAAGACGAGTTGACGGCTGCAGTGCATCAACATCAGGAGAACTATCCGGACGACGGGAGTGATAGCGTGACTGAGGTGTCACCAGGATCATTGCAACAGTGTAGAGTGGAGGTGGAGGTACATTGTGAGGCATCCTCAGACCAAGCTATGGAGGATGCGATTGTCACAAGAAAGAGGGCCGCTGCGTCGGATTCGGATGATGTCCTAACGCCAGCGCAGCGGCCCGGGAAGCAAATATGGGCAGAAGGTGAAGGTAGAGGTGGCCACAACAGGAGGCACTGAAAGAAGGGGGGGGGAGAGGGAAGTGTGAAGGTGACAAGTGGACCCATAAGTTCTGATGCCCATCGGAAGAGTGAAGAGAGGAGGCAGGGGTGGAAACTTGAATAGGCCTCCGGTGTATGACAGTAAACGTTAATGGTTTGTATAATAGTGTAAAGAGAGAATGGTTTAGAATGTTTCTGAATAAATTTAGAGTGGATGTTGTGTTCCTTCAGGAGCAGAATTTTAAGGAGGGTAGGGTGTAGGAGGTGGTGGGGTTTCAGGTGGTAACCCTGCCATCTGTCCGTTTGAAAGGAGGGGTGGGTATATTAATTAGGGAGGTGAGCCCGTTTGTTTTGCAGAGAAGTGAGGGGGGAGGGGGAAGGGTGTTGCGCGTGGATGGTTGGTGGATGGTCAAACGGGTGCCCTTTATTAGCGCGTATGCGCCTGCAGAGAATAACGTACAGGTGAAGCAGGAGTTTGTGTGTGAGGACCTTGTGTTTTTTTTCTGTGCATTACCGGAGGTGGCAATAGTAGGAGGTGATTGGAAGTGCATTATTAGGAGGGCCGATGTGGAACCGAAAGGGGCAGGCTGTGTGTTGGTGACCCTAAGAGATTTAATGAGGGATATTAGGTTACAGGACGCATTTGAGGGGGGGGGGTTGTGGGAGACAGAGCATACGTTTGTTAGGAAAGGGTATGCAGCAAAGATGTCATGCAATGGTGGGATTGTGTAGCCAAGGAAAGGATTAGGAAATATTATGTGAGGGAGGGCAAACGTATAATTTAAAATATGGACTTTCAAATTATTTAGAGGACAGGTTAAGGGATTGTTATGGGCAGGGGGCTGTGGAGGGCAACTATCCTATGGATGAAATTGTCGAGGTCAAGGGGAGACAGAGGGAGTTACAAAATGAGAGGTTTCAAGCAGTAAGGGTGCAGGCAGAGGTAGAGGAGGTGCTTTGGGGAGACAAGCCATCGGCGTGTGTGTTGAGACGTCAAAAACAAAGACAGCAGGTTACAGCTATTCCAAGGTTAGAGGTACATGAGATGGCGGGAGGTTATAGGGTGGGTCAGGAGATACGAACTATGAAAGGAATGTGTGCATATGTGGATAAATGGTATGAAGGGTACTGGACAAGTGGGAGGGTGGGGAATGTGGCTTTAGAGAAGATGTGCGAGTATGTGACGTGTAATTTAGGGAATAGTGATAGGAAGGCTTTAGAAGGGGTAATAACAGAAGAGGAAATAGAGTTGGCTTTAAGGGGAATGAGGAAGGGCAAAGCACCGGGAATAGACGGTCTCCCGGCCGAATTTGATCTCCAACAGTGGGATGTGATAAGGGGTTTCATTGATAGGTTATTAAATCAGATGAAGGAGAAGGGTGTGATGGGGGACAAGCATGCAACAGCAGTTGTTGTGTTGGTCCCGAAGGGTAAGGGGCAGCACACCCTCAAGGAGTACCATGCCATATCTCTGTTATGTGCTGATTATAAGTTGTTTGCTAAAGTCTTGGGTAATCAGTTTAAATGAGTGGTAGGGAGAGTGGTTTCGAAAATGCAGTATGGATTGCCTGGAAGGTCGATGATTGAAGGTCATGGAATACTGAGAAGTTTTGGGGAGTCAAAATGGGGGGGAGGGGGGCAGCATTGTTGGCCTATGACAGGGTGGAAAGGGGAGCATTAGGAGCTATACTTGGGAGGCAGGGTTATGGGGAAGAAATAGTTAATTGGGTAACAAAGTTGTATGAAGGAGCTAAGATGAGGGTACAGATTAATGGATGCTTGGGGGAGGAGATTGTAATGGGTAGGGGACTTAGGCAGGGGTGTCCCATGTCACAAATGTTGTTTGCGTGCATTCAGGCCCCCTTCTATAGAATGGTTGAACGTTGAGTATGTAACACTAGTGGGGGTGAGGGGGAGGTCGGGAAAGTGTGGCTTGGAATAATAGGATATGTAGATGATACAACAGTCCTGGTTCGAGAGGGGATGGCATTGGGGGTTTTGGATGATGTGAAACTGTTTGGAAGTGCAACAGGGATGCAGGTAAATAGCGAGAAGTCAATGATCATGGGGTTGGGTGATTGGGTGAAGGGGGGGATGTAACGTTGTGAGGAAACAGTGTCTTTAAAAATTTGTGGTATCATCTATAAGGATGACTTGGACGCTGCTCGAGAGGAAAACTCAAATAGATTGATGGAAAGGATTCTGGGGCGTCTGGGTGCATTGCGACCTCATCATCTGACTCTCGTGCAAAGAGTGATTGTAATAAATGTATTATTGTATAGTAAGGTTTGGCACGTAGCAGCCATGTTCCCAATAACAGAGATGGAGATTGTGGGAATTCTGAGACGGGTGTTTAACTTTTTGTGGGGTTCAAGGTGCGATTGGCTGAGGAGAGAGGTTGTAATGTTACCTGTGCACCAGGGTGGGTTGGGGTTGATGGATTTGAGAAGGAGAATTAAATGTGTGTTTCTTAAATGGGAGGTTTTGCACAGAGTGAGGGAAGGGGGGCAGCTGAAAAAAGTACATGATAGATTGGGTAAGTTGTATGGTGGTGTGGAGTTGAGGGAATGTGAAACTGTTTTGAGGGCTTTGATGTTGGTTAGAGAACCCAGGAAAATTTGAATAGGGGTTTTGTGTAGGTTGCTTGCAGGAAGGATTGTACCAGTTGAGGGATTGTTCCCCATGTATGCATGGAAGAGTATTTGGTATAGGTTTAGCAAGTTGAAGTTAAAGCCTAGGGTGAGGGAGGTAACGTATCGTTTTCTGCAGGGCATGCTACCATCAGGGGAGGTACTAAGAACCAGAAGGGTAATTGTGGGTGGGAGGTGCGGAATCTGTGGAAGGGGATGAGACGGCGTTCCATACAGTATACTTTTGTGAGGGACTGGAGGGTGTTAGGTATTGGTTAAGTAGGGTTGTACAGGGGGTGGGGGGCCGAGGGGTGTTGGTTCTGCGTGCACTAGGCCTAGATGTGGGAGGGTTCGACGACAGTGTCACAAGAGCTTTGGATTATATAATGGTGGATTATATATATACGGTAAGGTCCCGCTTTACGGCGTTTTGCCTTATGGCATTCCACTAATACGGCGATGTCAAATTATGACCAAAATTTGCTAGATGGCAAGCGGTCTTTCAAATACGGTGGCTCCCATCCGGTTTGTTTACATTTTCCGTGACCATATCTATTATGTCAGGAAACTTTCCGAAGTTTCAAGTGCTTTAAAGTTACTGCATATTTTATATGTACTCTGATAATTATACTTAAGTGTACCTGTACCTAAATATACTTACACACTGTGCTGGTGTGCAGGTACACATTAAAATCGCTAAGTCTCTCTCTACTCATGACGCCAATACTACTTAATAATAATCACTCTTGGGCACACTAAATGTCTTATTTTACATCAGTATAGGCATTTTCATTAATCCATCTATGATAGTTTCCTCAAAATTATATATGAAACCCATTATATAGCATATAAACATGATACATACACTCAGAATAAAAATTGATGTAAATATGAGATTTGTTTACAAAGCAGCTGTGTAGGTAGTGTCGGAAGAATTATGTTTTCTCTAGTCAAACACTGGGGGGTAACTGCAGAAAAATATTCTTTTCATATGCCTTTACTCTATGTATAGCAATTCACGACCCTTGTGGGTTTAGTGCTTTTTATAATAAATAATAATAATAATTAATATTACTATTAATATTAATAATACTACTAATAATATTATTATTAATAATATTATTATTATTATTATTATTATTATTATTATTATTATTAATAATAATATTATTATCTTCATTCACTCTAAAAATGGTGTGTTGCTGTTTGTTTATTCTGAACTAACTTGTACAACTTGTACACAATGTAAGAGTATTTGTATTGTGAGGTAATTATTATTAAAATAAAAAAAATATTGAGGTAAATGTTTTGCAAACTCTTACAAATGGACGTGAATGAACTAAAAGTAGACACACATCAATATGCATTTATTTCGCCTGACCAAGTGATCGTCCACTACCTGTTCAGTTTGTGTTCTTACATTGTCTCAACTCTGTATCTCGTTCTCTCTCTCGTTTACTCTTTCATTAACTAGTTGGCTCTCATTGACGATGGTGTCTAAGGTTAGCTGTAATAAAAAGAGAAGTCGTAAGCCTCTTGCTTTAAGTGCCAAGTTAGAGGCTGATGATGTGCCATTCTGATTTTATTCAATAAACACCCTGCCACTCACCTCTCACACATTAATATTAATATTTTAAGGTAAGTAATAAGTGTACTCTGTGTGTATCATACCTTTTATTGTGTTTTTAATGCCTATTTATATTGCTAACTTAATATAAGTTAGTGTAAACTTGTTGTCTGGCATTTATTGCATATTTTATGTGTGCTCTGATAATAATACTTGTGGAGCTGTGTGGTAGCCGGGCGGAGGGACAACATTACTTTTTCTCTGCTCAGCCATCAGAGAAAACATGTATGAATCTGCGTTTGGCCCAGCCACTCCCCCACTCCACTTTTGTTTACAATTTTCGGTATGAATTGTTCATTACTTCTACCTTCGTTTATGATGGCATCTAAACGTAGCTGTTAGAAATGATTAAATTCAGTGAACAAGGCATGTCGATGTTAATAATATGGCTCTGGGCCACAGTGTAGGTACCCGGTAGGTGTATGGGATACACCTACCGGCTACCTACACTGACTTTCTACAAATAAATACTACTCACCTCTCTTCCTATATTAAGACTACACATATTTTAAGGTAAATAATGAGTGTACTGTATGTGTATTTTACCTCTCTGGGATGTTTTAATTATCGTATATTAATTATGAGATGGGGAGCCAGTGCTAGCTACACCTGGGTACCGGGTACCTGCACCTGACTTCCTACAAATAAGTACTACTCACCTCTCTCACTACATTAAGATTACAAATACTTTAAGATAAGTAATGAATTTACTGTGAATGTATTTTACTTTGTGTGTTCTTAATGCCTAGTTCTATTACTAACTTAATATAATTTAGTGTAAACTTGTTGTCTGGCATTTATATGCATTTATAAATGGAAAAAAAATGGCGTTCTGCCTTCCGGCGATGTCTGCTTTCCGGCGACAGCCTGGAACCTAACCCGCCGTATAAGTGGGGCCCTACTGTATATCGTGGGTGATGAGGGGGAGGGGGGATTGTGAGGTGCGGAGGCGGGTACTAGCGGTAACGGTTTATCGTACGATGTGCCGTAATAGAGAACTGTATGGGAGGTGGGGGGTTAAGGATTTTTCGGAAGGTTATAGAATGTTAATGTTAGGGTTTCTCATGAATCTGCGACTTGGGCTGAGTAAGGGGTGGGGGTTTGGGATTACATATGAGAAGAGGGAATTCAGGGGGACACAGCAGGGTCGCCTTATGGGGGAAGGGTGAGAGTGAGGTGTGTGTGGGTATAGAAATCAAGTAATTATGTAGTAACATATGGAGAATTCTGTGTTTGATGTGTCAGGGTCGTCATGACCTTCTTAATATATTAAGTGTGAATGGTGTTAAGATTATATGTGCAAGACCTTGCAGGAGCTTTTGGGTCTATGTAGATTGTACGCAATTAGAGGTTTTTAAATTGTTTTGTTCTTTGTGTTTTGTGTTGGAGTTTAGCGAGTGTACTGACTTTATTTTAGCATTATATAATGTACTCCTCCTATTGATGAGGGTTGGAAGGCTAATGACTTCCGTAAATTTGTAATGGCTCATTAAAGTTTTGTAATGGGGAAAGTATGTATGTTTTAGAGAATTTTCCTGTATCTTGGGTTAGTTGGGAGAGTACATACTTGTGTTAACGGAATTATGATGTAGATCACTCGTTTATAGGACTAATGTGAAGGTTGTTATTAACGGATATATTTTATAGTGAACATTTTTTCTATTGAATTGTACCTTTGTCACAGTAATATTATGTAACCTATATACAGTGGACCCCCGCATAACGATCACCTCCGAATGCGACCAATTATGTAAGTGTATTTATGTAAGTGTGTTTGTACGTGTATGTTTGGGGGTCTGAAATGGACTAATCTACTTCACAATATTCCTTATGGGAACAAATTCGGTCAGTACTGGCACCTGAACATACTTCTGGAGAGAAAAAATATCATTAACCGGGGGTCCACTGTATATATATATATATAGATATACCTAAAGGCTTGGTTTCAATGGATGTTTATATACGTACTTCATATTTTGACCCTGGTACTAAGTGTTATCTGTACGTTATGGCATTGTTAGGTTTATTTTGAAATAGGGTCAAGTTTACCTATTGTTTTTAATATTATTTTGTTTTGAGATATGTGTATCGCATTTTGAGGTGTTAAGTTGTTGTTATTTATGAAATGTGTTATGGCGGTTTATGTTAGGATAAACACCTTCTTTATTTTGTTTGGTATATTGTGCTTGTCCTTCACGCATTACCCTGACAAATGGGGTTTTGTCTCTTTACTTTGTATAATGTGCTCATCCTGTGGAAGACGCTGATTAATATTTATTAAGTATAAGTGGAGGCTTAAGAATTTCATTTTTTTTCAATGATTAACGAGGGATTGTAGTGAGGCACGTATGTCTGTTTTTAGGTAATTTTTCTTGTATAGGTTGTTAGTTTTGGGAAGATCATGTACTTGTTTTAATGAGATTATGATGTAGGTCATTCCTCATATTGACTAATGTGAAGGTTGTGAGCCTTTGCCATACGTCACAGTCATATTATGTTAACTATATAAACCTAAAAGGTCTCGTTTCAATGGATGTTTATATAATTTAATTTTTATTTGGTCCTGTTACTGTGTCACCTGTAAGTTATGTTTGCTAAGGTTTCTCATGAGGTTAGGGGTCGGATCACCTTTTTTTTTTTTTCTTATTGTTAAGTACAGTGGTCCCCCGCATAATGCTATTAATCCGTTCCTGAGAGCTCATTGTTATGTGAAATTATCGTTATGCGAATTAATTTTCCCCATAAGAAATAATGGAAATCAAATTAATCCATGCAAGACACCCAAAAGTATGAAAAAAAACATTTTTTTACCACATGAAATATTAATTTTAATACAAACAAACTTAAGAAAACATGCACAGTTACATGACACTTACCTTTATTGAAGATGTGGTGTTGATTGATGGGATGGGAGGAGGGGAGACTGGATGGTTTTAGTGTTTAGAAGGGGAATCCCCTTCCATTAGGACTTGAGGTGTCAAGTCCTTTTCCGGGGTTACTTCCCAACATATCTGTCCATAGTGGCCTGTACCTCTCGTTCCTTTATGACTTTCCTCAAGTGTTTCACAACAGTGTCAGTGTAATAGTCACCAGCACGGCTTGCAATAGCTGTCTGAGGGTGATTTTCATCCATGAAGGTTTGCACTTCAAGCCACTTTGCACAGATTTCCTTAATCTTTGAAGTAGGCAACTTCTTCACTTTCTCTCTCCCCTCCTCTGAAGCAGTTTCCTCAGGTGTGGCCTCTTGCTGTTGAAGTTGATCTAGCAGCTCATCAGTGGTTAGTTCTTCATTGTCCTCTTCCACCAACTCTTCCACATCCTCCCCACTAACCTCCAACCCCAAGGACTTCCCCAATGCCACAATTGATTCCTCAACTGGCATACTCCTCTCAGGGTTAGCCTCAAATCCTTCAAAATACCTTTGGTCTACACATTCTGGCCACAGTTTCTTCCAAGCAGAGTTCAAGGTCCTCTTAGACACTCCCTCCCAAGCCTTACCTATAAGGTTTACACAATTGAGGATATTAAAGTGCTCTCTCCAAAACTCTCTTAAGAGTCAATTGAGTTTCTGAGGTCACTACAAAGCACCTTTCAAACAGAGATTTTGTGTACAGTTTTTTGAAGTTTGCAATAACCTGCTGGTCCATGGGCTGCAGGAGAGGAGTGGTATTAGGAGGTAAAAACTTCACCTTAATGAAGCTCATGTCCCCACAAAGTCACTCTGCCAAGTCTGTAGGATGACCAGGGGCATTGTCTAACACCAGGAGGCACTTAAGGTCTAATTTCTTTTCAGTTAGGTATTCAAAGACTAATCTAAAAGGGTTCTTTCAGGTATACAGAAAGTAAGATTAGGGACAAGATTGGCCCACTTAAGAGTAACTCTGGAGTTTACCTGGAGAGAGTTTCGGGGGTCAACGCCCCCGCGGCCCGGTCTGTGACCAGGCCTCCTGGTGGATCAGCGCCTGATCAACCAGGCTGTTGCTGCTGGCTGCACGCAAACCAACGTACGAGCCACAGCCCGGCTGATCAGGAACTGACTTTAGGTGCTTGTCCAGTGCCAGCTTGAAGACTGCCAGGGGTCTGTTGGTAATCCCCCTTATGTGTGCTGGGAGGCAGTTGAACAGTCTCGGGCCCCTGACACTTATTGTATGGTCTCTTAACGTGCTAGTGACACCCCTGCTTTTCATTGGGGGGATGGTGCATCGTCTGCCAAGTCTTTTGCTTTCGTAGTGAGTGATTTTCGTGTACAAGTTCGGTACTAGTCCCTCTAGGATTTTCCAGGTGTATATAATCATGTATCTCTCCCTCCTGCATTCCAGGGAATACAGGTTTAGAAACCTCAAGCGCTCCCAGTAATTGAGGTGTTTTATCTCCGTTATGCGCGCCGTGAAAGTTCTCTGTACATTTTCTAGGTCGGCAATTTCACCTGCCTTGAAAGGTGCTGTTAGAGTGCAGCAATATTCCAGCCTAGATAGAACAAGTGACCTGAAGAGTGTCATCATGGGCTTGGCCTCCCTAGTTTTGAAGGTTCTCATTATCCATCCTGTCATTTTTCTAGCAGATGCGATTGATACAATGTTATGGTCCTTGAAGGTGAGATCCTCCGACATAATCACTCCCAGGTCTTTGACGTTGGTGTTTCGCTCTATTTTGTGGCCAGAATTTGTTTTGTACTCTGATGAAGATTTAATTTCCTCATGTTTACCATATCTGAGTAATTGAAATTTCTCATCGTTGAACTTCATATTGTTTTCTGCAGCCCACTGAAAGATTTGGTTGATGTCCGCCTGGAGCCTTGCAGTGTCTGCAATGGAAGACACTGTCATGCAGATTCGGGTGTCATCTGCAAAGGAAGACACGGTGCTGTGGCTGACATCCTTGTCTATGTCAGATATGAGGATGAGGAACAAGATGGGAGCTAGTACTGTGCCTTGTGGAACAGAGCTTTTCACCGTAGCTGCCTCGGACTTTACTCTGTTGACGACTACTCTCTGTGTTCTGTTAGTGAGGAAATTATAGATCCATCGACCGACTTTTCCTGTTATTCCTTTAGCGCGCATTTTGTGCGCTATTACGCCATGGTCACACTTGTCGAAGGCTTTTGCAAAGTCTGTATATATTACATCTGCATTCTTTTTGTCTTCTAGTGCATTTAGGACCTTGTCGTAGTGATCCAGTAGTTGAGACAGACAGTAGCGACCTGTTCTAAACCCATGTTGCCCTGGGTTGTGTAACTGATTGGTTTCTAGATGGGTGGTGATCTTGCTTCTTAGGACCCTTTCAAAGATTTTTATGATATGGGATGTTAGTGCTATTGGTCTGTAGTTCTTTGCTGTTGCTTTACTGCCCCCTTTGTGGAGTGGGGCTATGTCTGTTGTTTTTAGTAACTGAGGGACGACCCCCGTGTCCATGCTCCCTCTCCATAGGATGGAAAAGGCTCGTGATAGGGGCTTCTTGCAGTTCTTGATGAACACAGAGTTCCATGAGTCTGGCCCTGGGGCAGAGTGCATGGGCATGTCATTTATCGCCTGTTCGAAGTCATTTGGCGTCAGGATAACATCGGATAGGCTTGTGTTAATCAAATTTTGTGGCTCTCTCATAAAAAATTCATTTTGGTCTTCGACTCTCAGTCTGGTTAGCGGCTTGCTAAAAACTGAGTCATATTGGGACTTGAGTAGCTCACTCATTTCCTTGCTGTCATCTGTGTAGGACCCATCTTGTTTAAGTAGGGGCCCAATACTGGACGTTGTTCTCGATTTTGATTTGGCATAGGAGAAGAAATACTTTGGGTTTCTTTCGATTTCATTTATGGCTTTTAGTTCTTCCCGCGATTCCTGACTCCTAAAGGATTCTTTTAGCTTAAGTTCGATGCTTGCTATTTCTCTGACCAGTGTCTCCCTGCGCATTTCAGATATATTGACCTCTTTTAGCCGCTCTGTTATTCTTTTCCGTCGCCTGTAAAGGGAGCGCCTGTCTCTTTCTATTTTACATCTACTCCTCCTTTTTCTTAGAGGAATAAGCCTTGTGCATATATCGAGTGCCACCGAGTTAATCTGTTCTAGGCATAAGTTTGGGTCTGTGTTGCTTAGTATATCTTCCCAGCTTATATCGGTTAGGACTTGGTTTACTTGGTCCCACTTTATGTTTTTGTTATTGAAGTTGAATTTGGTGAATGCTCCCTCGTGACTAGTCTCATTTTGTCGGTCTGGGGCTCCACGCATACATGTCTGAACCTCAATTATGTTGTGATCTGAGTATATTGTTTTTGATATGGTGACATTTCTTATCAGATCATCATTGTTAGTGAAGATGAGGTCTAGTGTATTCTCCAGTCTTGTAGGCTCTATTATTTGCTGGTTTAAATTGAATTTTGTGCAGAGATTTAAAAGCTCGTGTGAGTGTGAGTTTTCATCAGAGCTGCCTCCTGGTGTTATTACTGCAACAATATTATTTGCTATATTCCTCCATTTTAGGTGCCTTAAGTTGAAATCCCCCAGGAGCAAGATGTTGGGTGCAGGAGCTGGAAGATTTTCCAGACAGTGGTCAATTTTTAACAGCTGTTCCTGGAATTGCTGGGATGTTGCATCCGGAGGCTTGTAGACTACCACAATGACTAGGTTTTGGTTCTCGACCTTTACTGCTAAAACTTCCACTACGTCATTTGAGGCATTAAGCAGTTCTGTGCAAACAAGTGACTCTGCAATGTACAGGCCAACCCCCCCCTTTTGCCTGTTCACTCTGTCACATCTGTATAGGTTGTAACCTGGGATCCATACTTCGTTGTCCAAGTGATCCTTTATGTGGGTCTCAGTGAAAGCCGCGAACATTGCCTTTGCCTCTGCAAGCAGTCCACGGATGAAAGGTATTTTGTTGTTTGTTGCTGGCTTTAGACCCTGTATATTTGCAAAGAAGAATGTTATCGGACTGGTGGTATTGTTGGTACTGGGGGGGGATTTTTTTTCCGGCATTAGTATCTGTATCTGTTGGTTTGGAGTGGAGGCCATCGACTGTGGTTCCACTCCAGGAATGACTGGATTTGGTGTACGATTTCTGCCATTTCCTGCCAGTTTTTTTTCCTTCCTGGCACTAAAAAACCTCTCCCTCTTGCGTGGCTGTGGCTACCCAGGTTTTCCCATGGCCTGGATGTTTTGTATCTTTTTGTCCCCTTTAGATGGTATGCCTGGCAATTTAAGTTATAGCACAGTCTTTCCTGTACTGAAGAGGTACACATTTCAGGGTGAAAAAACTTACAGGAAGGGAGTTTGCATTTTCCTGTTGTCATATGGGCCTGGCATTTTCTAGGGTGGTCATAGTTGCATGTCCCATCTGTTTTTCCAGATTTCCCATGCCAGCAGATACCGAGTGCATAGTATGTGCACAGGCTTGGTTTCCGCTTGCCTTGGGTTTCTGTGACTGTATTCCCTGTTGGTGCATGTTTCCCTGTCTTACTTCTATCCTCCCTAGCACCAACAATGGAGCTCCCACCAGTTGTTTTTGGTAATTTATCCTCACTATTGCTATTGGAGTCCTCTTGTTTGCTATTTCCTGCGGTATTTCTAGTTTGCAATATTGGTTTTATCTTATCTTTGACTACACTTGTTTCCCTACTATGGCTCCTGTCCCCTATGAGGTCATTCATATGTATTCCTTCCTGCGTATAATTCCCGACTGGTCAAATCACTGACAGAGATAAGGATGTGTGTGAAATTCTCAATACCTACTTCCTCTCAGTTTTCACCCAGGAAAATACTAGCGATATTCTTGAAATAATAGATTATGTAGAACAGGATAATAAACTATATATGATTGCGGTAACTAGTGACATGGTCCTCAGACAAATAGAAAAACTAAAACCTAACAAATCCCCAGGCCCTGATGAACTGTTTGCAAGGGTGTTAAAGGAATGCAAAGAGGAACTTAGCATACATTTGGCAAATCTTTTAAACATATCACTAAAAACTGGCATAGTGCCTGATAAGTGGAAAATGGCAAATGTAATACCTATTTACAAGGCAGGTGACAGGTCCTTGGCTTCGAACTATAGACCAATAAGCCTTACCTCCATAGTGGGAAAATTTATGGAATCAATAATTGCCGAAGCAATTCATAGCCATCTTGATAGACACAGATTGATTAATGTATCTCAACACGGTTTTACAAAGGGGCGTTCCTGTCTTACGAATTTACTAACTTTTTTCACTAAGGTGTTTGAGGAGGTAGATCATGGTAATGAATATGATATTGTGTATATGGACTTCAGTAAGGCTTTCGACAGAGTTCCACATTGGAGGCAATTGAGGAAACTTAAGGCACATGGAATAGGAGGAGAAATTTTTTCCTGGGTAGAGGCATGGCTGACAAATAGGCAGCAGAGAGTTTGCATAAATGGGGAAAAATCAGAATGGGGGCATGTCACAAGCGGTGTTCCTCAGGGGTCAGTGTTGGGCCCGTTGTTGTTCACAATTTACATAAACGACATTGATGAGGGAATAAATAGCGACATAAGTAAATTTGCTGATGACACCAAAATAGGCCATCCAATTCATTCTAATGAGGACACTAGAGCACTTCAGGATGATTTGAATAGACTGATGCAATGGTCGGAGAAGTGGCAGATGCAGTTTAATATTGACAAATGCAAAGTTCTAAATGTTGGACAGTTAAATTACCATGTAACATATAAACTAAATAATGTAGATCTTAATACTATTGATTGCAAAAAGGATTTAGGAGCTCTGGTTAGCAGTAATCTAAAACCAAGACAACAGTGCATTAGTGTTCGCAATAAAGCTAACAGAATTCTTGGTTTCATATCTAGAAGTATAAATAATAGAAGTCCTCAGGTTGTTCTTCAACTCTATATATCCTTGGTTAGGCCTCATTTAGACTATGCTGCTCAGTTCTGGTCACCATATTACAGAATGGATATAAATGCCCTGGAAAATGTACAGAGGAGGATGACAAAGATGGTCCCATGTATCAGATATCTTCCCTATGAGGATAGACTGAGGGCCTTGAATCTACACTCTCTCGAAAGGCGTAGAATTAGAGGGGATATGATCGAGGTGTATAAAAGGAAAACAGGAATAAATAAAGGGGATGTAAATAGCGTGCTGAAAATTTCCAGCCAAGACAGGACTTGCAGCAATGGTTTCAAGTTGGAAAAATTCAGATTCAGGAAGGATATAGGAAAGCACTGGTTTGGTAATAGAGTTGTGGATGAGTGGAACAAACTCCCGAGCACAGTTATTCAGGCTAAAACGTTGTGTAGTTTTAAAAATATGTTAGATAAATACATGAGTGGGTGTGGATGGGTGTGAGTTGAACCTGACTAGCTTGTGTTGCTGGGTCTGGTGCCATGCTCCATCCTTGAGTGGAGGTGACCAGACTGGGTGGGTCATTGGGCTATTCCGGGGAGGGACATGGACCTGTTGCAGTGTTCCTTCTTTCTTATGTTCTTATGTACTATTTCACCGTGTTCCCTGGTATGTGTCTATTAACCTAGAGTTTTTCCTGGTACTATTTCTGAATATTCTTTGGTATGAGTTTGTTAAGCTAGAGCACTTCCTGGTACTATTTCCCCGGGTTCCCTGGAATGTGCCTGTTAAGCTAGAGTACTTCCTAGGGCTATTTCCCCGTGTTCCGTGCCTGTTAAGGTAGAGTACTTCCTGGTACTATTTCCCTGTGGTCCCTGGCATGTGCCTGTTAAGCTAGAGTACTTCCTGTTGCTATTTCCCCTTATTCCCTGGTAAGTACCTGTTAAGGTAGAGTACTTCCTGGCATTATTTCCCCGTGTTCCCAGGTATGAGTCTGTTTAGCTAGAGTACTTCCTGGTGCTATTTCCCTGTGGTCCCTGGTATGTGCCTGCTAAGGTAGAGTACTTCCTGGCACTATTTCCCCGTGTTCCCAGGTATGAGTGTGTTTAGCTAGAGTACTTCCTGGTGTTATTTCCCCGTGTTCCCTGGTATGTGCTTGTTAAGCTAGAGTACTTCCTGGTACTATTTCCCCGTGTTCCCTGGTATGAGTCTGCTAAGCTAGAGTACTTCCTGGTACTATTTCTCGTGTTCCCTGGTATGAGTCTGCTAAGCTAGAGTACTTCCTGGTACTATTTCCCTGTGTTCCCTGTTATGAGCGTGTTAAGCTAGAGTACTTCCTGGTATTATTTCCCCATGTTCCCTGGTATGAATCTGTTAAGCTAGAGTACTTCCTGGTACTATTTCCCCATGTTCCCTGGTATGAGCATATTAAGCTAGAGTACTTCCTGGTATTATTTCTCCGTGTTCCCTGTTATGAGCCTGTTAAGCAAGAGTACTTCCTGGTACTATTTCCCCGTGTTCCCTGGTTTGAGTCTGTTATGCTGGAGTACTTCCTACTATTTCCCCGTGTTCCCTGGTATGAGTCTGTTATGCTCGAGTACTTCCTGGTACTATTTCCCTGTGTTCCCTGGTATGAGTCTGTTAAGCTAGAGTACTTCTTGGTACTATATCCCGGTGCAATACTCATCAACACTGCAGCAAAATTAATGAAGTAACACCAATACAAAAAATTTCCAACTAATTATTTCTGAGAATAACCTTACAAATAGGTTATTAGTGTACTAGATAATCTATATTCAAAGGTGTAGTCCCAAGTGCAAGAGCTCAACTCTATGGACATACATATGAGTACACTCCTCTAAGTACACAAGATTTGTCCTTTCCATCGTTAATGTGCTGTGAGTGGTATTAAATTGTCCTTACCATCATTGATGTGCTGTGAGTGGTACTTGAATTTCTTTACTGGTCAACAGTGGGACTGGAGTGAAGGTTCCTGTTGTTGCGGTCAAGCAGTAAGATGACGTGATGTTGCCTGTCATTGATTGTCAGTGGAACTGGACGTGATGTTGCCTGTGGTTGATTGTCAGTGGAACTGGACGTGATGTTGCTTGTGGTTGATTGTCAGTGGAACTGGATGTGATGTTGCCTGTGTTATACATAATTATTTTCATTATACTAGTCAAGTAATAATCCTTACACTGTCACTCACATAGATCTATGTCAGTGGGATCAGTGTCATAGACCAAGATCTACATCTTAATCCCAGCATCCTCAAGTATGCTGTGTGCAGTATAAAAAACAATCCTGTCTCAGGAAATGCGTGATGGAAACAGCTGATCTCTGATCTTCTGTTTGGGTTAACGTACAGGTGGACTCAGCTTTATGGCGTTTCGCTTTTCGGCGTTGTTATTATGGAGGTTTTCAATTATGCCCATTTTTCCATTTATTTGGCACCTGTTTTGCTATTCTGGCAGTTTTTTGGATGAAGAACCCAGCAGCTGGGCGTCTATGTGCCATTTTCTTCAGTTTGTTTACAGCCTCCACGTGCTCTGTGCCCTCTGGATTCTGTCTAGAAACTTTCCAAGTTTCAAACATTTTAATGTTATAATAATAATAATAATAATAATAATAATAATAATAATAATAATAATAATAATAATAATAATAATAATAATAATAACATCTTTATTTCCACATGTACATGTACAAGGTATACAGTCCTAGCTGACATCAATGACTTACTATTACATAGAAAGCCCCTTGGTATGCAGAGCTTTTCGGGCAAATTAGGTCAATTTTGTCCCAGGATGCCACCCACACCATTCAACTAACACCCAGGTACCCATTAATACTATTTTGTGAACATAGACAACTAGAGTAAGGAAACACCCAATGTTTCTACCCTCACCGGGAACCGAACCCAGCCCCTCACCGTGTGAAATGAGAGCCTTTGCCACCAGGCCACAGGCCACCGTGTACATTATATATACTATTGTTGTGGTAATTACAATGGCATCTAAGGATAGTTGTGATAAAAAGAGAAGTCATAAATTCCTTAGTTTTTTGCAAAGTTAATAATGACTAATCTCAGTGAGCAAGCTATGTCTATGTTTGGAACAAGATGTAAACTAAGTTTGGCTCATCAGACAGTTAGTACAATTGTAAACCATTGTATTAAACGAAATTATGCTTCGCCAATGAACAATAAAGTAATAAGACTAGATAACTTTATTGCTAACATGAACACTTTCATTGTTGTGGACTGCAGATCGAGCCAGTCACAATGTGCTTGTAAGCCAAGCCATTATCCATTAAGTCTCTTTAATTCTAAAACAGCTGAGAGAGGTGAGGAAATTGATGAAGATAAATTTGAAGCTAGCTGAAGCTCGTATTATAGATTTAATTAAGGAAAGAAGCCAACTTCTCAAGATCAAATTGCAGGCTGCAGCAGCTGCAATGTTCGACATCAACAGTTAGTCTTGAAGAACCTTCAACAACATGTCACACACCACCAAAACTTCATCCAACTCTGCATCAAAATAAATAAGATTCGTTCAACAGTCAGAGGATGAAAACATCTCATCTCCTTCAGACTTCCTACAATAAATATGTTCACCAGTCACTACAAGCTACTGCAGAAATTATTTTAAGGTAAGTAATGCGTGTACTGCACATACATTTCACTTTTCTATAGTTATTTTAGGCCTATATATGTGAGTGTAAATATATTATTAGGCTTTACCATGTATTTGAGAGGGAAAAAAACACTGTTTCACTCTTCAGCGATTTTCGCTTTTCATTAGTAGCCCAGTACCTAACCTGCTGTATAAGTGGGGCCAGTAGTAGTCCAGTACCTAACCTGCTGTATAAGTGGGGCCAGTAGTAGCCCAGTACCTAACCTGCTGAATAAGTGGGGCCAGTAGTAGCCCAGTACCTAACCTGCTGAATAAGTGGGGCCAGTAGTAGCCCAGTACCTAACCTGCTGAATAAGTGGGGCCAGTAGTAGCCCAGTACCTAACCTGCTGTATAAGTGGGGCCAGTAGTAGCCCAGTACCTAACCTGCTGTATAAGTGGGGCCAGTAGTAGCCCAGTACCTAACCTGCTGAATAAGTGGGGCCAGTAGTAGCCCAGTACCTAACCTGCTGTATAAGTGGGGCCAGTAGTAGCCCAGTACCTAACCTGCTGTATAAGTGGGGCCAGTAGTAGCCCAGTACCTAACCTGCTGTATAAGTGGGGCCAGTAGTAGCCCAGTACCTAACCTGCTGAATAAGTGGGGCCAGTAGTAGCCCAGTACCTAACCTGCTGTATAAGTGGGGCCAGTAGTAGCCCAGTACCTAACCTGCTGAATAAGTGGGGCCAGTAGTAGCCCAGTACCTAACCTGCTGAATAAGTGGGGCCAGTAGTAGCCCAGTACCTAACCTGCTGAATAAGTGGGGCCAGTAGTAGCCCAGTACCTAACCTGCTGAATAAGTGGGGCCAGTAGTAGTCCAGTACCTAACCTGCTGAATAAGTGGGGTCAGTAGTAGCCCAGTACCTAACCTGCTGAATAAGTGGGGCCAGTAGTAGTCCAGTACCTAACCTGCTGAATAAGTGGGGCCAGTAGTAGTCCAGTACCTAACCTGCTGAATAAGTGGGGCCAGTAGTAGCCCAGTACCTAACCTGCTGAATAAGTGGGGCCAGTAGTAGTCCAGTACCTAACCTGCTGAATAAGTGGGGCCAGTAGTAGCCCAGTACGTAACCTGCTGAATAAGTGGGGCCAGTAGTAGTCCAGTACCTAACCTGCTGAATAAGTGGGGCCAGTAGTAGCCCAGTACCTAACCTGCTGAATAAGTGGGGCCAGTAGTAGCCCAGTACCTAACCTGCTGAATAAGTGGGGCCAGTAGTAGCCCAGTACCTAACCTGCTGAATAAGTGGGGCCAGTAGTAGCCCAGTACCTAACCTGCTGAATAAGTGGGGCCAGTAGTAGCCCAGTACCTAACCTGCTGAATAAGTGGGGCCAGTAGTAGTCCAGTACCTAACCTGCTGAATAAGTGGGGCCAGAAGTAGCCCAGTACCTAACCTGCTGAATAAGTGGGGCCAGTAGTAGTCCAGTACCTAACCTGCTGAATAAGTGGGGCCAGTAGTAGCCCAGTACCTAACCTGCTGAATAAGTGGGGCCAGTAGTAGTCCAGTACCTAACCTGCTGAATAAGTGGGGCCAGTAGTAGCCTAGTACCTAACCTGCTGAATAAGTGGGGCCAGTAGTAGCCCAGTACCTAACCTGCTGAATAAGTGGGGCCAGTAGTAGTCCAGTACCTAACCTGCTGAATAAGTGGGGCCAGAAGTAGCCCAGTACCTAACCTGCTGAATAAGTGGGGCCAGAAGTAGCCCAGTACCTAACCTGCTGAATAAGTGGGGCCAGTAGTAGCCCAGTACCTAACCTGCTGAATAAGTGGGGCCAGTAGTAGCCCAGTACCTAACCTGCTGTATAAGTGGGGCCAGTAGTAGCCCAGTACCTAACCTGCTGAATAAGTGGGGCCAGTAGTAGCCCAGTACCTAACCTGCTGAATAAGTGGGGCCAGTAGTAGCCCAGTACCTAACCTGCTGTATAAGTGGGGCCAGTAGTAGCCCAGTACCTAACCTGCTGAATAAGTGGGGCCAGTAGTAGCCCAGTACCTAACCTGCTGAATAAGTGGGGCCAGTAGTAGCCCAGTACCTAACCTGCTGAATAAGTGGGGCCAGTAGTAGCCCAGTACCTAACCTGCTGAATAAGTGGGGCCAGTAGTAGCCCAGTACCTAACCTGCTGAATAAGTGGGGCCAGTAGTAGCCCAGTACCTAACCTGCTGAATAAGTGGGGCCAGTAGTAGCCCAGTACCTAACCTGCTGAATAAGTGGGGCCAGTAGTAGCCCAGTACCTAACCTGCTGAATAAGTGGGGCCAGTAGTAGCCCAGTACCTAACCTGCTGAATAAGTGGGGCCAGTAGTAGTCCAGTACCTAACCTGCTGAATAAGTGGGGCCAGTAGTAGCCCAGTACCTAACCTGCTGAATAAGTGGGGCCACTAGTAGCCCAGTACCTAACCTGCTGAATAAGTGGGGCCAGTAGTAGTCCAGTACCTAACCTGCTGAATAAGTGGGGCCAGTAGTAGCCTAGTACCTAACCTGCTGAATAAGTGGGGCCAGTAGTAGCCCAGTACCTAACCTGCTGAATAAGTGGGGCCAGTAGTAGCCCAGTACCTAACCTGCTGAATAAGTGGGGCCAGTAGTAGCCCAGTACCTAACCTGCTGAATAAGTGGGGCCAGTAGTAGCCCAGTACCTAACCTGCTGAATAAGTGGGGCCAGTAGTAGCCCAGTACCTAACCTGCTGAATAAGTGGGGCCAGTAGTAGCCCAGTACCTAACCTGCTGAATAAGTGGGGCCAGTAGTAGCCCAGTACCTAACCTGCTGAATAAGTGGGGCCAGTAGTAGCCCAGTACCTAACCTGCTGTATAAGTGGGGCCAGAAGTAGCCCAGTACCTAACCTGCTGTATAAGTGGGGACAGTAGTAGTCCAGTACCTAACCTGCTGAATAAGTGGGGCCAGTAGTAGCCCAGTACCTAACCTGCTGTATAAGTGGGGCCAGTAGTAGCCCAGTACCTAACCTGCTGTATAAGTGGGGCCAGTAGTAGCCCAGTACCTAACCTGCTGTATAAGTGGGGCCAGTAGTAGCCCAGTACCTAACCTGCTGTGTAAGTGGGGCCAGTAGCAGCCCAGTACCTAACCTGCTGTATAAGTGGGGCCAGAAGTAGCCTAGTACCTAACCTGCTGTATAAGAGGGGCCAGTAGTAGTCCAGTACCTAACCTGCTGTATAAGTGGGGACAGTAGTAGCCCAGTACTTAACTTGCTGTATAAGTGGGGACAGTAGTAGTCCAGTACCTAACCTGCTGTATAAGTGGGGCCAGTAGTAACCCAGTACCTAACCTGCTGTATAAGTGGGGCCAGAAGTAGCCTAGTACCTAACCTGCTGTATAAGTTGGGACAGTAGTAGCCCGGTACTTAACCTGCTGTATAACTGGGGAAAGTAGTAGCCCAGTACTTAACTTGCTGTATAAGTGGGGACAGTAGTAGCCCAGTACTTAACTTTCTGTATAACTGGGGAAAGTAGTAGCCCAGTACTTAACTTGCTGTATAAGTGGGGACAGTAGTAGCCCAGTACTTAACCTGCTGTATAAGTTGGGACAGTAGTAGCCCAGTACGTAGCCTGCTGTGTAAGTGGGGCCAGTAGTAGCCCAGTACCTAACCTGCAGTATAAGTGGGGACAGTAGTAGCCAAGTACCTAACTGGCTGTATAAGTGGGGGCAGCAGAAGCCCAGTACGTAGCCTGCCGTCTACGTCGGGCCATTAGTAGCCCAGTAGCTAACCTGCTGTATAAGTGGGGACAGTAGTAGCCCAGTACTTAACCTGTTGTATAAGTGGGGACAGTAGTAGTCCAGTACCTAACCTGCTGTATAAGTGGGGCCAGTAGTAGCCCAGTACCTAACCTGCTGTATAAGTGGGGCCAGAAGTAGCCTAGTACCTAACCTGCTGCATAAGTGGGGAGAGTAGTAGCCCAGTACTTAACCTGCTGTATAAGTGGGGACAGTAGTAGCCCAGTACTTAACTTGCTGTATAAGTGGGGACAGTAGTAGCCCAGTAGTTAACCTGCTGCATAAGTGGGGACATTAGTAGCCCAGTACCTAACCTGCTGTATAAGTGGGGCCAGAAGTAGCCTAGTACCTAACCTGCTGTATAAGTGGGGCCAGTAGTAGTCCAGTACCTAACCTGCTGTATAAGTGGGGCCAGTAGTAGCCCAGTACCTAACCTGCTGTATAAGTGGGGCCAGAAGTAGCCCAGTACCTAACCTGCTGTATATGTGGGGCCAGTAGTAGCCCAGTACCTAACCTGCTGTATAAGTGGGGCCAGTAGTAGCCCAGTACCTAACCTGCTGTATAAGTGGGGCCAGAAGTAGCCTAGTACCTAACCTGCTGTATAAGTGGGGACAGTAGTAGCCCAGTACTTAACCTGCTGTATAAGTGGGGACAGTAGTAGCCCAGTACTTAACTTGCTGTATAAGTGGGGACAGTAGTAGCCCAGTACTTAACCTGCTGTATAAGTGGGGACAGTAGTAGCCCAGTACCTAACCTGCTGTATAAGTGGGGCCAGTAGTAGTCCAGTACCTAACCTGCTGTATAAGTGGGGCCAGTAGTAGCCCAGTACCTAACCTGCTGTATAAGTGGGGCCAGAAGTAGCCTAGTACCTAACCTGCAGTATATGTGGGGCCAGTAGTAGCCCAGTACCTAACCTGCTGTATATGTGGGGCCAATAGTAGCCTACTGGCCCCACATATACAGCAGGTTTGGTACTGGGCTACTACTGGCCCCACTTATACAGCAGGTTAGGCACTGGGCTACTACTGGCCCCACTTATACAGCAGGTTAGGTACTGGACTACTACTGGCCCCACTTATACAGCAGGTTAGGTACTAGGCTACTTCTGGCCCCACTTATACAGCAGGTTAGGTACTGGACTACTACTGGCCCCACTTATATAGCTAATACCTAACTGGCTGTATAAGTGGGGGCAGCAGAAGCCCAGTACGTAGCCTGCCGTCTACGTCGTGCCATTAGTAGCCCAATAGCTAACCTGCTGTATAAGTGGGGACAGTACTAGCCCAGTACTTAACCTGCTGTTTAAGTGGGGACAGTAGTAGCCCAGTACGTAGCCTGCTGTGTAAGTGGGGCCAGTAGTAGCCCAGTACCTAACCTGCAGTATAAATGGGGACAGTAGTAGCCAAGTACCTAACTGGCTGTATAAGTGGGGGCAGCAGAAGCCCAGTACGTAGCCTGCCGTCTACGTCGGGTCATTAGTAGCCCAATAGCTAATCTGCTGTATAAGTGGGGACAGTAGTAGCCCAGTACTTAACCTGCTGTATAAGTGGGGACAGTAGTAGCCCAGTACTTAACCTGCTGTATAAGTGGGGACAGTAGTAGCCCAGTACTTAACCTACTGTATAAGTGGGGACAGTAGCAGTCCAGTACCTAACCTGCTGTATAAGTGGGGCAAGTAGTAGCCCAGTACCTAACCTGCTGTATAAGTGGGGCCAGAAGTAGCCTAGTACCTAACCTGCTGTATAAGTGGGGACAGTAGTAGCCCAGTACTTAACCTGCTGTATAAGTGGGGACAGTAGTAGCCCAGTACTTAACTTGCTGTATAAGTGGGGACAGTAGTAGCCCAGTACTTAACCTGCTGTATAAGTGGGGACAGTAGTAGCCCAGTACCTAACCTGCTGTATAAGTGGGGCCAGAAGTAGCCTAGTACCTAACCTGCTGTATAAGTGGGGCCAGTAGTAGCCTACTGGCCCCACTTATACAGCAGGTTAGGTACTGGGCTACTACTGGCCCCACTTACACAGCAGGTTAGGTACTGGGCTACTACTGGCCCCACATATACAGCAGGTTAGGTACTGGACTACTACTGGCCCCACTTATACAGCAGGTTAGGCACTGGGCTACTACTGGCCCCACTTATACAGTAGGTTAGGTACTGGACTACTACTGGCCCCACTTATACAGCAGGTTAGGTACTAGGCTACTTCTGGCCCCACTTATACAGCAGGTTAGGTACTGGACTACTACTGGCCCCACTTATACAGCTAATACCTAACTGGCTGTATAAGTGGGGGCAGCAGAAGCCCAGTACGTAGCCTGCCGTCTACGTCGGGCCATTAGTAGCCCAATAGCTAACCTGCTGTATAAGTGGGGACAGTAGTAGCCCAGTACTTAACCTGCTGTACAAGTGGGGACAGTAGTAGCCCAGTACGTAGCCTGCTGTGTAAGTGGGGCCAGTAGTAGCCCAGTACCTAACCTGCTGTATAAGTGGGGACAGTAGTAGCCAAGTACCTAACTGGCTGTATAAGTGGGGGCAGCAGAAGCCCAGTACGTAGCCTGCCGTCTACGTCGGGCCATTAGTAGCCCAATAGCTAACCTGCTGTGTAAGTGGGGACAGTAGTAGCCCAGTACTTAACCTGCTGTATAAGTGGGGACAGTAGTAGCCCAGTACTTAACCTGCTGTATAAGTGGGGACAGTAGTAGCCCAGTACTTAACTTGCTGTATAAGTGGGGACAGTAGCAGCCCAGTACTTAACCTGCTGTATAAGTGGGGACAGTAGTAGCCCAGTACCTAACCTACCGTCTAAGTGGGGCCAGTAGTAGCCCAGTATATGCAGGGATTTTAAACTAGTGACCACACTTGACAAACTCAGAGAGATGTTTTTGGGTCTGCCCACACGAGATACACCTGTATGAGGAAATGACATCTATATTAAAAGGCAAGAACACTAATAAAACATATTTCTTGAAAGACATATCAGCATGGTATGAGAGCTGGGGAAAGAAGATGGATGGTAGGGACTGGGTTGTCTTGGACAGTGCTCCTGAGGGGGCTAGTGCTGTACTGGAGGACAGTGCTGAGGATGCTAGAGTTGTCCTGGAGGAAAGTGCTCCTAGCAAACAAAAGCACAATCTATGTAAATACTATGCCTTGGGTATCTGCAGGCATGGTATATCTGGTAAAACAGGAAGGACGTGCACCTTTGACCATCCAAAAAAATGCCGCACCCACATGACAACAGGAGAGTGCAATTTCCCTTCTTGCAACTTATTTCTCCCAGAAATGTGTCACTCATCAATCCATGAAAGAAAATGCTACAATGCATACTGCCAGGCACATTATCGAAAGGGGACTAGAAGACACAGACCAGCCAGACTATGGGAAACAAAAGAGAGGAGCCTCAACCTCTCCAGGGACAGAGGTTTTTTAGGGCTATGAGGGGGAAAAAAAGACTGGCAAGAAATGACAATAATCCTACACCACCTGAAAACACTTCTGGAGCAGAGGCACGGACATTGGCCTCTACCTCAGAACAACAGATATTAGAGCCAGCAAATAAAACCCCCTTAAATTCCAACAAAATGACATTTGTCTTTGCAAATATAAAGGGTCTAAAGCCATCAAAAAACAACAAAATTCCTTACATCAAGGGACTGCTCACAGAGTCAAATGCATAAAGGATCATTATGCCCTTTTTTTTATTTGTAAAGTTTATTACCCAATTTCATTATAAACTTTTTATAATTGCCCTTCTCTATTTTTTACTTTATCACTCAGCTTTACTTTTCTAACCTCTTGTTACCAAATTTTTAAGCTTGTATATTCTCATTCTCATTCTCTCTCTCTCATTCTCATTCTCTCTCTCTCATTCTCATTCTCTCTCTCTCATTCTCTCTCTCATTCTCATTCTCTCTCATTCTCATTCTCTCTCATTCTCTCTCTCTCATTCTCTCTCTCTCATTCTCTCTCTCTCTCCCTCTCATGGCCACTTTGTCCAGGTCTAATACACATCATTTTACGTTCAGTCTATGTTCACTGACACTATTTTAATGGAGTGTTTTTAATACTTTTTTATTATCCTGTTTACCCTCTTACTATCATATTATAACCAAGTCATTGCCATTTTTATTCTTTTATTTTTTATTATTCTTTTGCTACCTTAACTTGTGTATCTTATCTTGTCAATTTAAATCTAGTTATACTATAGTTCTTGTTAACAACTTATATTGGACCTTAGTGCAATTACAAGTGAGAGTCTTGTGCCATTTTAAACTAGTATTTTTTATATTAGACAAAATCTAGTTGTCCTCTAGCTCATTCTAGCTCAATACATAGATAACACCAAATTCATTATATTAGACCTTAGTGCAATTACAAGTGAGAATCTGGTGCTATTTTTAAATTGTACTTTTATATTATTAGTTTATACCTAGTTGTACTTTAGCTCATTCTAGCACAGCACATAGACAACATAAACTTCATTATGTTTATTAGTGACTATATTCTATATTATCAAAGTGCTTTAGCTATACAGTAAGGCCCCACTTATATGGCAGGTTAGGTTCCAGGCTACCGCCGTAAAGCGGAAACCGCCGTAAAGTGGAACACCCTTTTTTTTCCACTTATTACCTGGAGTTTACCTGGAGAGTGTTTCGGGGGTTAAAGCCCCCGCGGCCCGGTCTGTGAGCAGGCCTCCTGGTGGATCAGAGCCTGATCAACCAGGCTGTTTCTGCTGGCTGCACACAAACCAACGTACGAGCCACAGCCCGGCTGATCAGGAACTGACTTTAGGTGCTTGTCCAGTGCCAGCTTGAAGACTGCCAGGGGTCTGTTGGTAATCCCCCTTATGTGTGCTGGGAGGCAGTTGAACAGTCTCGGGCCCCTGACACTTATTGTATGGTCTCTTAACGTGCTAGTGACACCCCTGCTTTTCATTGGGGGGATGGTGCATCGTCTGCCAAGTCTTTTGCTTTCGTAGTGAGTGATTTTTGTGTGCAAGTTCGTTACTAGACCCTCTAGGATTTTCCAGGTGTATATAATCATGTATCTCTCCCTCCTGCGTTCCAGGGAATACAGGTTTAGGAACCTCAAGCGCTCCCAGTAATTGAGGTGTTTTATCTCCGTTATGCGTGCCGTGAAAGTTCTCTGTACATTTTCTAGGTCGGCAATTTCACCTGCCTTGAAAGGTGCTGTTAGTGTGCAGCAATATTCCAGCCTAGATAGAACAAGTGACCTGAAGAGTGTCATCATGGGCTTGGCCTCCCTAGTTTTGAAGGTTCTCATTATCCATCCTGTCATTTTTCTAGCAGATGCGATTGATACAATGTTATGGCCCTTGAAGGTGAGATCCTCCGACATGATCACTCCCAGGTCTTTGACGTTGGTGTTTCGCTCTATTTTGTGGCCAGAATTTGTTTTGTACTCTGATGAAGATTTAATTTCCTCATGTTTACCATATCTGAGTAATTGAAATTTCTCATCGTTGAACTTCATATTGTTTTCTGCAGCCCACTGAAAGATTTGGTTGATGTCCGCCTGGAGCCTTGCAGTGTCTGCAATGGAAGACACTGCCATGCAGATTCGGGTGTCATCTGCAAAGGAAGACACGGTGCTGTGGCTGACATCCTTGTCTATGTCGGATATGAGGATGAGGAACAAGATGGGAGCGAGTACTGTGCCTTGTGGAACAGAGCTTTTCACCGTAGCTGCCTCGAACTTTACTCTGTTGACGACTACTCTCTGTGTTCTGTTAGTGAGGAAATTATAGATCCATCGACCGACTTTTCCTGTTATTCCTTTAGCACGCATTTTGTGCGCTATTACGCCATGGTCACACTTGTCGAAGGCTTTTGCAAAGTCTGTATATATTACATCTGCATTCTTTTTGTCTTCTAGTGCATTTAGGACCTTGCCGTAGTGATCCAATAGTTGAGACAGACAGGAGCGACCTGTTCTAAACCCATGTTGCCCTGGGTTGTGTAACTGATGGGTTTCTAGATGGGTGGTGATCTTGCTTCTTAGGACCCTTTCAAAGATTTTTATGATATGGGATGTTAGTGCTATTGGTCTGTAGTTCTTTGCTGTTGCTTTACTGCCCCCTTTGTGGAGTGGGGCTATGTCTGTTGTTTTTAGTAACTGTGGGACGACCCCCGTGTCAATGCTCCCTCTCCATAGGATGGAAAAGGCTCGTGATAGGGGCTTCTTGCAGTTCTTG
This sequence comes from Cherax quadricarinatus, assembly GCF_038502225.1. Lineage (NCBI taxonomy): Eukaryota > Metazoa > Arthropoda > Malacostraca > Decapoda > Parastacidae > Cherax > Cherax quadricarinatus. Next base: position 275,122 of record NW_027195110.1, read on the forward strand.
ATGAACGCAGAGTTCCATGAGTCTGGCCCTGGGGCAGAGTGCATGGGCATATCATTTATCGCCTGCTCGAAGTCATTTGGCGTCAGGATAACATCGGATAGGCTCGTGTTAATCAAATTTTGTGGCTCTCTCATAAAAAATTCATTTTGATCTTCGACTCTCAGTCTGGTTAGCAGCTTGCTAAAAACTGAGTCATATTGGGACTTGAGTAGCTCACTCATTTCCTTGCTGTCATCTGTGTAGGACCCATCTTGTTTAAGTAGGGGCCCAATACTGGACGTTGTTCTCGATTTTGATTTGGCATAGGAGAAGAAATACTTTGGGTTTCTTTCGATTTCATTTATGGCTTTTAGTTCTTCCCGCGATTCCTGACTCCTAAAGGATTCTTTTAGCTTAAGTTCGATGCTTGCTATTTCTCTGACCAGTGTCTCCCTACGCATTTCAGATATATTGACCTCTTTTAGCTGCTCTGTTATTCTTTTCCGTCGCCTGTAAAGGGAGCGCCTGTCTCTTTCTATTTTACATCTACTCCTCCTTTTTCTTAGAGGAATAAGCCTTGTGCATACATCGAGTGCCACCGAGTTAATCTGTTCTAGGCATAAGTTGGGGTCTGTGTTGCTTAGTATATCTTCCCAGCTTATATCAGTTAGGACTTGGTTTACTTGGTCCCACTTTATGTTTTTGTTATTGAAGTTGAATTTGGTGAATGCTCCCTCGTGACTAGTCTCATTATGTCGGTCTGGGGCTCCACGCATACATGTCTGAACCTCAATTATGTTGTGATCTGAGTATATTGTTTTTGATATGGTGACATTTCTTATCAGATCATCATTGTTAGTGAAGATGAGGTCTAGTGTATTCTCCAGTCTAGTAGGCTCTATTATTTGCTGGTTTAAATTGAATTTTGTGCAGAGATTTAAAAGCTCGTGTGAGTGTGAGTTTTCATCAGAGCTGCCTCCTGGTGTTATTACTGCAACAATATTATTTGCTATATTCCTCCATTTTAGGTGCCTTAAGTTGAAATCCCCAAGGAGCAAGATGTTGGGTGCAGAAGCTGGAAGATTTTCCAGACAGTGGTCAATTTTTAACAGCTGTTCCTGGAATTGCTGGGATGTTGCATCCGGAGGCTTGTAGACTACCACAATGACTAGGTTTTGGTTCTCGACCTTTACTGCTAAAACTTCCACTACATCATTTGAGACATTAAGCAGTTCTGTGCAAACAAGTGACTCTGCAATGTACAGGCCAACCCCCCCCCCCTTTTGCCTGTTCACTCTGTAACATCTGTATAGGTTGTAACCTTGGATCCATATTTCATTGTTCAAGTGATCCTTTATGTGGGTCTCAGTGAAAGCCGCGAACATTGCCTTTGCCTCTGCAAGCAGTCCACGGATGAAAGGTACTTTGTTGTTTGTTGCTGGCTTTAGACCATGTATATTTGCAAAGAAGAATGTTATCGGACTGGTGGTATTGTTGGTACTGGGGGGGGATTTTTTTTCCAGCATTAGTATCTGTATCTGTTGGTTTGGAGTGGAGGCCATCGACTGTGGTTCCACTCCAGGAATGACTAGATTTGGTGTACGATTTCTGCCATTTCCTGCCAGTTTTTTTTCCTTCCTGGCACTAAAAAACCTCTCCCTCTTGAGTGGCTGTGGCTACCCAGGTTTTCCCATGGCCTGGATGTTTTGTATCTTTTTGTCCCCTTTAGATGGTATGCTTGGCAATTTAAGTTATAGCACAGTCTTTCCTGTACTAAAGAGGTACACAGTTCAGGGTGAAAAAGCTTACAGGAAGGGAGTTTGCATTTTCCTGTTGTCATATGGGCATGGCATTTTCTAGGGTTGTCATAGTTGCACGTCCCATCTGTTTTTCCAGATTTCCCATGCCAGCAGATACCAAGTGCCTAGTATGTGCACAGGCTTGGTTTCCGTTTGCCTTGGGTTTCTGTGACTGTATTCCCTGTTGGTGCATGTTTCCCTGTCTTACTTCTATCCTCCCTAGCACCAACAATGGAGCTCCCACCAGTTGTTTTTGGTAATATATCCTCACTATTGCTAGTGGAGTCCTCTTGTTTGCTATTTCCTGCGGTATTTCTAGTTTGCAATATTGGTTTTATCTTATCTTTGACTACACTTGTTTCCCTACTATGGCTCCTGTCCCCTATGAGGTCATTTATATGTATTCCTTCCTGCGTATAATTCCCGACTACCTGGACAAAATCTCCAGCTTCACCATTACTGTCTCCCAGGACAGCATCTCCAGCTTCACCATTACTGTCTCCCAGGACAGCACCTCCAGCTTCACTATTACTGTCTCCCATTACAGCACCTCCAGCTTCACCATTACTGTCTCCCAGGACAGCACTATCAGCCCCACATTTACTGACTACCAGGACTTCATCTCCAGCCTTACAGTTTCTGACTACATGGCCAGTATCAAGGGCAGTACCATTCAGCCCAGACTTTTTATGTTCCCATCTGTTGTAGAAAGCTTCCAGGTTTTCTATGAAAGCAGCTTTGATGTTGTCCTCTTTTAATACCCTTGTGATTTTAGTCCACAGATTTATCTCATTTGGGCATACCCTAAAACACTTCCCTGTTTTAACACTGCTGGTAGCTAGTTCTTGGATATCTGCACAAGGGGCGTGACACCAATTTCCACAAAAATGACAATTTACCCATGTGGAAGCCCATTTGTTTGACTGACCACAGACTACACACAGCTTCATAATGATTTGAATGGTTGATTTACTGCAATTCTACTAGCAACCTCTTGAATATTCTATTAATAACCTCCTTAAATGAAGCTCTAGCTATTTGTATTTCTGTTTCTAACTGTTTTTGTATATTGGACAGCTTACCATGCACGTTCCTGATTTATATTTAATGTTTGTGTTTATAAGGGCGCCTACAACCCCATCCGTTTACAGTCTGCTTTATTGTCCAACGAAACAGTTTGAAACCAGTCAAGGGTTCGGACCAGTCAAGGGTTCGGACCAGTCAAGGGTTCGGACCAGTCGATCTGATCTGATCAGTGGGTCACTTATTTAAAACATACTGGTCGGTGATTTGAGCTAACACATGAAGGATCTACTGGAAATTATCTACCCGAGTAATATGTGATTTGATTGATACAAAAGTATAACTTGCATGTTGAAGAAACTGGTGACTGCTGGCAACTCCTACAATGACGAACGGTTGACCTCAACCCTTGTTTATCAATCGCTGTATCTAGCTTTTCTATTTTTTTTTTTTTTCCGTCTCCACCACAATAAATGCTATATTATCACTATAGTTGACTGGTGGAAATTTTGGAGGAAGGACGCTTTTTTCTGTAGTAATAATTGCTTCTCGTTGTGTATATTGCGACTGCTGGTAACTACAGGTTATATGAAATTCACAGTATACGTCTGGTATTTCAAGAAAAAAGAAACTAATGAAAGTCACTCCACTCCACTAAGTACCATTATAATACTGGTTAGTTGCTACTACAACACTGTATTCTGCTATTCACTGGTATCACTAGATTATATGCGAGTACACTAGCAAGCCAGGAAGATTATTAAAAACAGCTGACCTGTGGTAAGTTTCTGGCGACTTCTGGCACCTGCCTCTATAGGCTTATCACTTCATTTACAAATTCACCTGTTTTCAAATGACACTTTAGCCTTTATCATCAATATACAAACCCTAGATAACAAGTTTACACTAACATATATTAAGTTAGCCATAGAACCAGGCATCAAAAAAACAATAAAAATGTACAATACACACAGTGCACTCATTACTTACCTTAAAATTTATTAGTATTTATTGTAAGAAATCAAGTGTGGTTTGTATGGTAGTCAGCCGGGCTACCATACCAGGCCACATAATATTCTATTACATTTAAGCATCCTAGAGCTATAAAATGTATATACAGTTCACTCATTACTTACCTTAAAATATTTGTAGTCTTAATGTAGGGTCAGGAGTAAGTAAATGAGATAAAATGAATAAATGAGAGAGAGAAAGAATGAGTGCATGAGAGAGGACAGGCGCAGAGATATGTAAACAAACCAGGCGAAGGTAAGTTTTGTAAACAAAAAAAAAAGTGTACACGTCTGGTTTGTGTACAAGTTACTTTGTGTACAAGTTGTCTTTACGTTGATACAGTAGAATAAATAAAGAAGAACACTCCCATTCTCATGTAACATCATTTTGAGAAGAAATGATGCTCTGGGTGAAGGCAATGGAAATAAGTCACTCTGACTTTTTTGGGTTATCCTGGGTTCTCTACACATATGTTATGTATGATAATCTATGTAACTGTATTTGTGTATACATGAATAAACTTACATACATACGAAAGGAAATAATTTTCTACAGTTACCCCCAGTAACACATTTTCTCTTATGTTAGATTAGAGAAAATGTTATTCTTGCTGTCACTTGTACAAGTTATCTGGCTACCACATCTCACATTTATGTTTATTTATTCTACTGTGGGGTGTATTTACCTTATTTATATGTTATGCACCGTGTTTATTATATAATTTTTAAAACATATCATAGATGGATTAATGAAAATGTGTATATTAACGTAATATACGACATTTAAATAAGACTCGATGATTATTATTACTAATATGACGTCTGGAGACATAAGACACTCTTACTGATTTTAGTGTGTACCTGCATGCCAGCACAGTGTGTAAGTTTATTTAGGTACAGGTATACATTTATTTATTTATTTATTTATTTATTTATTTATTTATTTCCAATTTGAGCATACATACAGAGGTACAAAAAAATACAGATAAGAGCAGCATGCCAAAGCCACTTATACTATGCATAGCATTACGGGCTGGCTTAAAATTAACTTAAGATTAACTAAGCAATGATGAAATCAGTGATAAAATATTAATGTAAACAGATTACTATAAAGCACAAGTGAGTATTACAAAGACAGGTCATATGGTTGCATTCAGACATATGAAGGATTCTGTTAGGTAGTGTATTTAAAAAATAATAAAGTTAGATTCGGTTTTAGGTTTAACATTTATGTGATATAATTGTGAGAAACATTTAAGATATACAATTTATAAGGTTCAGTTATTCAGTATTTATTTGGTTTTGGGTGAGTATATATAAAATATGAAATAACTTTTAAAAACACTTGAAATTTTGGAGTTTCCAGACAAAATGGAGAGACTTAATGCTTACAGATCTCACAGAGAATGTAAACAAACCGGGTGGAGCGTGGTGACCGTATTAGAAAGTCAGGTGGGGGAGCCGTATATCGAGTTTTGGTCATAATTTGAAATGACCGTATTAGCGGAACGCCGTAAAGCAAAATGCCGTAAAGCGGGGCCCTACTGTATACTTGTCCAAACTTCCCACTACTACAGATATCAGTACTAGAACTCAACACAATTCAGGATATAAATAACCACAATTTAAACCTAGAAGATGATCACGTCGACCCTGATCTAAACCTCCATAATCTAACACCCAATCAAAACCTATTGGAAAGTAACTGCCTTTATTACACAGCATCACAAGCCAGCACTGTCCTAAACAATGCTAAAAGTCTATCAGTTCTTAACTACAACATCAGGTCCTTAAGCAAACACTATGATGACCTCCTGGCACTCATTGAGTCGCTAAAGACACCCTTCTCCTGTGTTATTCTTACTGAGACCTGGCTTAAGCAGGACAAAATAGATATCTACCCTCTACCAGGATACACAGCAATACACAACTGCAGACCAAACCAAGTTGGGGGTGGTATTGCAATCTATTACTCTAACCAACTATCTTGTATTAGCACCACTTGCTTTAGTGATGAATATGGGGAATACTTTTTTGCTAATTTTACTGTAAAAAACCTTAAGATGCCTATAACAATTGGTGCCATTTACCGGATACCCCACACAAACATCCCAAATTTCAGTGAGAAATTAAAGGCACTAATAACAAACAGACAAATGAACAAGCACCACCTTCTCTTAGCTGGAGACCTTAGCCTACTAGATGATCAGCCTGTAACTGATTTCATCAACAATATGAACAATACACTTCTCATACTGACAACAACTAAACCAACCAGGCTGACTGAGACAAGTGCAACTATAATAGACAACATATGGACCAATATACTATTATTATAATAATCAAAAAGAAGCGCTAAGCCACAAAGGCTATACAGCACTGCAGGGTAGGGAAGGAAGCGAGGGTATTGGGCTGCAGAAGGGGGGAGGGATGATCAGTAGGTTACAGAAAACAGCGTGGCAGGGGATAGTGCGGGGGTAGAGGGTAGCAAGAGATTCAGGTAGAAAGGGCTGAAGGCATCAGAGTTTGTGAAGTAAGTCAGTTGTTGTCAAAAAGTCAGTGAGAGAGTCTGGATGAAAGGTGGGTCCATCAGCGAGAAGGGAAGGTAAAGAGAGAGCAGCGGAGCGAAGACGACGACAGAGGTAAATTCTGCGTGCTTGTTGATAAAGTGGGCAGTCCAACAGAATTGCTGACTGATAATGGAGCCTGACAATTCTCACAGAGAGGCGCAGGGCGCCTCTCCATGAGATATCCATGAGTAAGACAAGTATGGCCAATGCGAAGACGGGAGAGAGTAGTCTCCCAACCTCGACACTGGTGACAAGAAGATGGCCAGTAACCTATACTCGGTTTAATAGATTGAAGTTTGTTACCGAGCATAGTAGACCAACGTTGTTGCCAACGGGTGTGAAGGTGGGTAGCTATTGCAGCAAAATAGTCCACAAATGGAATACCTCTATATGAAACTGGAAGGTAATGTACTGCTGACCGTGCAGCAGTGTCTGCCTGTTCATTGCCCTGTATGTCAACATGACCAGGGACAAAGCAAAAAACAATATCTTTATGCTTGGTAAAGATGCGGCGTAGCCAAAGTTGGATATGGAGGACTAAGGGGTGAGGTGTATCAAATTTCTGTATAGCCTGTAAAGCACTATGAGAGTCTGAGACAACCACAAATGATGACGCAGGCATAGATGCAATACGGATAAGTGCTGCAAGAATGGCATACAATTCAGCAGTAAAAATACTAGCCGAAGATAGTAAATGCCCTCGTACGACGCTGTCTGGCAACACTACTGCAAATCCATCTGTGTATACTGCAATGGCATGAGAATGAGAGTGGAAGTGGTCAAGAAAAAGAGAGCAGGAAGCATCCGTAGACAGTTGGGCATTCGAGCAAGGGAGAGAGAAAGAACAGACTCGAACAGCTGGAACTTCCCAGGGGGGTAGGGAAAAGTGAGATGCTACATGAGCATAGAAAGGTGGTAATTGAAGAGAAGACAACAGCGAATGTAGGTGAAGAGAGAAGGGACAGAGTAAACAGTGGTGGCGAACAAATAAAGAATGTCTACTAATATCAGTGACCATTCTATAAATGGAAGGATTGCAGAGATCATGAGAGAGTACACAGTAGCGAAGGCAATGGGCATCACGGCGATTGGATAAGGATGGAACGTTCGCTTCTGCATAGAGGCTCTCAACAGGGGAAGAGCGAAAAGCACCAAGGCATAAACGAAATCCTTGGTGAAGAATGGGGTTAAGGCTAGAGAGAGTAGCAGGAGAGGCCGCTGAATAGATCTGGTCACCATAATCAAGTTTCGATAAAATGAGGGTGGAATGTAGGCGGAGGAGAGTTCGACGATCAGCTCCCCATGAAAAATGAGCAAGGGTTTTAAGAAGGTTCAGTCGGCTGTGACAAGTTGCCTTTAGAGAGGTAATGTGAGGTTTCCAGGATAACTTACGGTCAAAGAGGAGGCCCAGAAACCTGACTGTATCACGTTCAGGGACACGGGAGCCATAGAGGTACAAAGGATGATCGGAGATGACAGAGCGTCTAGTGAAAGAAATTTGGCGAGTTTTGGTGCTGGAAAATTTAAACCCATGCGTGGTGGCCCAAATGGAAATGCGGTCGACTGCATGTTGGAGAGAAACTGTAATAAGGTGACAGTCAGCACCTGCACAGGCAATAGCGAAGCCATCAACATAGAGTGATGACCAAATATTTGATGGAAGACTAGAGGCCAAATCATTTATAGCAAGGAGAAAAAGTGTTGTGCTCAGCATACATCCCTGGGGGACACCTTCAGCTTGGATAAAGTCTGAGGAGAGCACATTATTAACCCGAACACAGAAATGCCTGTCAGTTAAAAAGTTCTTAAGGAAGGATGGTAGATTGCCTTGGAGGCCTAAGGAGTAGGCTTGGGCGAAAATATTATACCTCCAAGTTGTGTCATATGCCTTCTCAAGGTCAAAAAATATGGCAATAACTGAGTGGTTATTCACAAAGGCATTATGAACATACGTATCCAAGCATAGTAAGGGGTCTATGGTAGAACGTCCTTTACGAACGCAATATTGATGAGTGGAGAGACTGTTTTGCGTCTCTAAATACCACACTAAACGTTTATTTACCAGGCGTTCCATCACTTTGCAACCTGCACTGGTAAGAGCAATGGGACGATAGTGGGAGGCTTCATGTCCCGTAGTGCCTGGTTTGCGGAAAGGGAGAACAATGGCAGATTTCCACAGCTGTGGAAGAACTCCTTGTGACCAAATAAGATTGAAAAGGCGTAATAGGACTGCAAGGGGTGACTGATGTAAATGTTGTAGCATGCGAATATGAATGTCGTCGGGCCCAGCTGCCGATGATCGGCAAGCTGAGAGTGTTGCCTCCAGTTCTTGAAGTGTAAAAGGCACATTATACTGTTCTTCTCTGAGAGAAGAAAAGTCCAAGGGTGCTAACTCTCTAGCAGACTTTAAGGAAAGAAATGAGAAATACGGACCAGATGATTGCCAATTTCATTGGCAACATCTAGTGGGCTTGCTATATCAACACCGGCAACCCGCAGAACAGGAGCCGGGTCAGGAGAATATTTACCACTCAGTTTTCGTACTTTTTTCAAGACTGCACTCATAGAGGAAGCAGAGGTGATGGTGGAGACAATCTAGCCAGCAAGTGCGTTTAGCGTCACAGATGACACGGCGAGCGATCGCATGCTTCTGCTTAAAATCAAGAAGTCTCTCCATGGTTCTATTGTATCGGTACCTGCCCCATGCACCGCATTTCAAACGTACTGCACGAGCACAAGTGGGAGACCACCAAGGCATGCATTTCTGAGAATGCCTGCCCGAAGTTTGGGGTATAGAATGAGAAGCTGCGGTTAAAACGGAGGACGAGAAGAGGTGTAAAAGCTCATCAATGGAGGACGAAGAAGGAACCTAACTAAAAACAGTTAGTTGTGAGTAAAGGTTCCAATTTGCCTGATCAAACTGCTAGTGTGGGTTACAAAGAGGTGGTGAATATGAAGGGGAAGTAAGAATGATTGGGAAATGATCGCTGTCATGTAAATCCTGGAGAATAGACCAGGTGAATCTAATGCGGTGGAGGAAGAGCAGACTGAGAGATCGATGCAAGAGAGAGTGTGAGTCCGAGGATCAAAATGGGTGCGAGTACCTGAATTTAAAACGTGGAGGGGGTGGGTAGCAAGAAAAGCCTCTAACTGAATGCCACGGGAATCACAGAGAAACTCCCCAGAGTAAATGATGGGTATCAAAATCGCCAAGTAACAGAAGCGGTGGTGGTAATGACGAAACAAGAAAGGCAATATCCGGAATAGATAATGCCCGAGAAGGAGAGAGAGATAAAGAACAGAGCGTATACCACCTATGCAAGTGAATACGGGCTGCTATGTAATGCAGCGAAGTACAAACAAATAGCTGATGGTATGGAATATCAGTGCATAGAAGAAGGGCACTTTCATTAAAGGTCCCATCAGGAAAAGGATCTGAAGAATACAATAAATTATAGTCTGAGATGGGATAGATAAGAGCAGAGTGTAATTTTGGTTCCTGTAAGCAAACACCAACAGGGGAAAACTGGGAGAGTAACATCTGAAGCTCACCCCGATTACCCGAGGCTGTGTATATTCCACTGTAAATAGGCCATGATTGGCAATGATAAAGATACCTGAAAACCGCAGGTAAGGGTTCCTATAGACTAGAGGCGTTAGAAAAGTCCACATGCGGAGGCAGCGGATAACGTTCAAGCAGCGAATGAGCGGTGCGCTGTGAAGAAAGGAGTTGCGCAGATGGAGGAGAGGAGAGAGAAGGAACAGAGGGTGGATCAATGTCCATTGATGGTTTGGTCTCTGCAATATATTCAGAGATTGCTTCAAGTGTTTCGGAATTCAGAGACATTGTATGGGAGACAATATTGGAGATGGTATGGGAAGGATGAGTAAAGACTGGAACTGTAATGGACTGTACCAAGGTAGGGGGGTGAAAGGATGGAGGGAACTGGAGAAGAAGCATGGAAGGGGACAGAAGAGGCAGAAACCTGGGAGGTGGCAGAAGAGGAATAAAACTGGGAGGGAACAGGGGAGGAAGGTACAGTACGAGGAGGAGGGTGAACCTCTACACTTGTAACAGAGCCAGTGAGAGGGGAAGAACCAGGTACAGAGACAGGGAAGGTAAAATGAGGTGGAAGAAGGGAAGGAGGGGTTAAAGGATCTTTTTTTGACTTCTGAGAAGTAGAGGGACGATTGGGAGGAGATTTCGTACGAGATCTCGTTGATACTGAGGCTTGTGAGGGAGAACACGAAGAAGCGAGAACAGACTGAGGCATTGAAGTAGGGACGTCTGAGCCTAGGACAGCAAATGAATTAGATACAGGAGTGACTATGGGAGAGGTAACCACAGAGGAGGCTGCAGAAGATGGGACCCCAGAAGTGGGGGGACGTTTTGAAACATGGGAATAAGAAACACGAGGTAGTCTCCCTTGGAGGCAGAGATGAGAAACTGCCATGGCATAAGGGAGACCTTCTGCCTCTTTGAGGTAACGGATTTCCTGCTCATTTAAGTAGACTTGGCAATGGCGAGAGTATGAAGGGTGAGCCTCATGACAATTAAGGCAAGAGGGAGGTCGGTTGCAAGACGTATTAGAATGGTCATCGGCACCACAGACTGGGCATTCGGCTATAGATCTGCAATATTTCGCTGGATGGCCAAATCGCCAGCAATTTCTACACTGTTGCGGTGCAGGGATCACCTTTCGTACTTGTAACCAATGTCCTGCTACATAAACTGAGGATGGGAGTTCAGGGCTGTCAAAAGATAAACGAGCCACATTACTAGGGTATTGTCTCCGCCTGCGGGCAGGAAGAACATAAGTGTCTACCTTGAGGATTGGGAGATGTTGGAGTTCCAGCTGTTCAAGAATGTTATTGCCACATGTCTGGAAATTTTGTTGAACTATGGTATGGGAGCAGAATGACGGTACCACTACAAGAATTGAGGGAATGATGTTTTTCAGTAGTGACAGGAACAGTATCGATATGGGAAAGAAGAGAAAGATCAAGAGCTTGGGTAGCATTCTGTACAGTGATGATGCGCATACCGCTCTTAAGAGCATGAAAAGAAATATCTTTACCAACATGGCGTAGGAGTGCCTTGCCAATACTGTGGTCAGAAAGATAGGCAGTACAGGAAGTCGGTCATAAAGTGAAGAATTTAGTCCATTGTGCATTCTGAAACTGAGCGTGGAAAGGGAGTGCAGGACGTGTCGATCTTTTCTGAGAAGAACGAGAAGGTGGAGAAGTATCATCAGCAGGTAACTGTCATTGGCATTTAGGCATGGGACCAGAGTTGGTCCGACGTGGAACGGGCTGGCGATTCAAAAATTGCTGCACTGTAGAGGGAGAGGCCGGAAGCATAGTCAAAGGAGAGCACAGGTCAGATAAATCGAAGGAGTCAGTCAAGACCTGAAGCGGGTGAGGAAAGAGCACCGGCAAGAGGTACAGAGGCATGAGGAGTGTCCGAAGAGTGGTCCGAAGATGAGGCAGGGTCAGAACGGGGTGCTTTATCAAGAAGGGGCCTGGGGTTAGCAGGTTCATGGACTAGGGCTCCCATGGTTAGGTTACTTCTTTCTTTTTGTTTTTAAGAAAAAAAAGAAAGAAAAGAAAAGAAAAAGAAAAAAAGAATAAAAAAAGGGAGGACCGGGGAGGGATAGTTCCTAGGAGGAAAGAAAGGGCCAGAAATCTCCCTCCATGCCCAAGAGAACCTCAGCACCACAAGTAGCCCAGATGCAGCATGGAACCCATACCAAACCCTACCCATCATGCCAGTAAACCAGCAATCTGGGATAGCAACCTCACATCTGCCGAGCTACCTCGCTGGACAAAAGAGAGGGAGGCCAGATATCCACCACAAAGCATACCTCCTTTGGCCACCACCCCCAGAAAGCGTAAGGTGGCTTCCAGAGATACACCTGTCGCCCGAGAGACACCCAAAGCCACCCTCCGGGATACCGGAGAGGGATCGGGACATCCCCAGGCAATCCAGATTCCACGGCAAACTACGCCACTGCCAAGAACCTCAACTGAATGGGATGGACCCCGGTACCCTTTCCCCTACCTAGGAACTAGCGTGCCTATGGGAAAAAATCCCAAAGGCCAAAAAGGAAGGGCAAAAGGGAGGGGTGGGGAGGAAGAGGAGGAAAGGAAAAAGGGGAGGATGGGGAGGATGGGATAGGGAAGGGGGGATTGGGGGGTAATTAGGTTCAGTCTGAGGAAGGAGACTGACAGGTCTAATTCGTCAGACCAAGTACCTCTTCATCACAACAAGGATCCCCCCTTGAAGAGGACCAATATACTAGCCCCCCTTAAATCAGGGATAATCACAGACAGCACTACAGACCACTACCAACCTTCCTCTTAACAAACATTAGTAAACCACCACTAGAATACAACAAAGTTTCATTTAGACTCCATGACGAGGCCTCAATAAGGAATTTCACAGCAGACCTAGAGACTGTTGACTGGCCTACAGAATTCTCCAATGCCAATGGTATTGACGATTGGACAGACATTTTTCTTAACAAATTACTTAGACTATACAACAAACACTGTCCTATAAAAACAAAACAATTCACGAATAAACAGCTCGGTTGCCCATGGCTAACCAGCATCATTCTGAAATCCCTTGATAAGAAGCACCAATATGAAAAGCAATATAGACAGGTCTTAATACACAAAGATATTCTTAAACAATATTTAACAGATCTCACCAAAGTAATAAAGAAAGCCAATCAACTGTACTACTACAGCAGATTCACTGACACAAGAGGAGATATAAAAAAGACCTGGAAAACACTCTCCCAGATTCTGGGGACCCACAAACTGAAAAACCCAAGAATATTGTCCTAACTAAACCTAATGAAACAGCACTGCATCCCAATGATACAGTTAACAAGATAAACAACTTCTTCTCAACCATAGGATCTAATCTCGCCAGTAAAATCCCACGTACCAATGCCCATGCCGGGGACTACCTAGATGAGAATTTCCCAAATTCCTTCTATCTTGTACCAACTGAGCCCACCGAAGTCACCGAGATTATTAAGACACTTAAAAATAACTCGGGGAATCTGTCTCATGTCCCACCATTATTGTACAAGCGAGCAGCCCATGTCCTTTCGCATGCTATTTCATTACTTTTTAACAAGTCACTAGAAACTAGCACCTTCCCGAAACTACTCAAGACAGCAAGGGTTACACCAATACATAAAGGTGGTGACCCTACAGATGTAAACAACTATAGGTCAATATCAAATTTACCATTGCTATCCAAAATCTTCAAGAAACTCATCCACAGGAGACTATATTCATTTATAACGGCACAAAACATAATCAACCCCTGCCAATTTGGATTCAAGAAAAATAAAAGCACTAATGATGCAATTGTAAAAATGCTAGATCTGTTTTACACAGCATTGGAAAATAAGGAATATCCGCTAGGAATTTTTATTGACCTAAGAAAAGCTTTTGACACAGTAGACCATGGCATCCTACTCCACAAACTTGACCATTATGGTATAAGAGGCCATGCGCTTGCATATTTCAAATCCTACCTTACTAATAGGTATCAGTATGTCACCATTAAAGACAGCATCATCAACACAGCCACTTGTTACTGGAGTTCCACAGGGAAGTGTCCTTGGTCCCCTGCTCTTCCTCATTTACAACAATGATCTTCCAAACGTATCCCAACACCTGAAACCCATTCTTTTTGCTGACTACACGACTTATGTCATCTCTCACCCTAATCTTGCCACCCTCAACACCATTGTTAACAAGGAGCTGCTCAAAATATCGACTTGGATGACAGCCAACAAACTTACACTTAACACTGACAAAACCTACTATATTATGTTTGGTAGCAGAGCAGGTGTTGCGCAACTTAACATAAACATCGACAACACTCTAATTGCCAGACATAACGAGGACAAATTCCTAGGCCTATAATTCGACAACAACCTGAATTTTAGCACCCATATCCAACACATAAAAAAAAAAAGTATCCAAAACGATTGGGATTCTCTCCAAGATACAATACTACGTGCCGCAAAATGCCCTACTCACGCTATACTATTCACTCATTTATCCATACCTCACCTATGCTATTTGTGCTTTAGGATCAACTGCAGCAACACACCTAAAGCCAATAATAACTAAACAAAAAGCTGCAGTAAGAATAATCACTAAATCCTATCCATGGCAACACCCCCCCCACTCTTCATAGATCTAAACTTACTCCCTGTTCAGAACATCCACACTTACTACTGTGCAATCTACATCTACAGGACCTTAAATTCCAATATTAACCTTGACCTAAAATGCTTTCTTGAAAGTTGTGACAGGACCCACAGGCACAACACCAGACACAAACATCTCTATGGCATTCCCAGTGTCCAACTAAACCTTTACAAAAATTCAATGTATGTCAAAGACCCTAAAATCTGGAACACCCTACCTGAAAACTCCAGAACTTGCAGACACATTCATCACATTCAAAACTACCATTAGAAAACATCTTATCTCCCTTATACATCCCGTCAACTAACTACATGAAAAACCACCTGGTGGTTCACACTTACACTCACTCACTCACCCATTTAACTATAAACGCAGAAATATGAATTTTAATCTGAAATTAATGAATGAATCCTAACTAGTCATAAGTTTGCCTGTGATACTCCAATATAGAAACTATGTATTGTACCTAAACAAAAACATTCACATTGTTAAACTCACAAACTAGTATTTAGTCACTTAGCCATAATACAACTTACTCCATAATTTTTAATAATTTAGAGTTAAGAATTAATCTAAGTCTGCCCGAAATGCCTAGACATGCTAGGTGTCCTAGTAGCCCCCTCTATAACTAGTATTTTATTACATGTAAACCACACAACAACCAAATTCTGTAAACTCCGCATTGTAATCCTTATAGAGAATAAATTTGATTTATTGATTGACAATGAAATATGGATCCCAGGTTATAACCTATTCTGATGTGACAGACTAAACAGGCAACAAGGGGGGGGAGGGAGATTGGCCTGTATGTCACAGAGTCGCTCATTTGCACAGAACTACTAAACACCTCTAATGATGTAGTTGAAGTTTTGGCGGTAACAATTGAAAACCAAAACCTTGTCATTGTGCTAGAATACAAGCCTCCAGATGCAACTTCCCAGCAATTCCAGGAGCAGCTTGAAAAAACTGACCACTGTCTGGAAAATCTCCCTACTCCTGCTCCAAACATCTTACTACTAGGAGATTTCAAACTGAGACACATAAGATGGAGGAGTATAGCAAACAATGTTTTAGCAGAAATCATCCCGGGAGGCAGATCTGATGAAAATTCACACACACACGAACTATTAAATCTCTGCAACAAATTCACCTTAAACCAGCAAATAGAAGAGCCTACAAGACTAGAAAAAACACTGGACTTCATCTTCACTAACTGATGATCTGATACGTAATATAACTGCATCAAAGACAATTCACTTAGATCACAACATAATAGAGGTACAGACATGTATGCACAGGGCTCCGGACCAGCAAAATGTGAGCAGTTATGAAGGTCTCTTCACAGAATTCAATTTCAATAACAAAAACATACAATGGGATCAAGTAAACCATGTACTAAATGAAACAAGCTGTAAAGATATCCTAAACAACACAGATCCGAACATCTGTCTTAAAAAATTAATTCTGTGGTTCTTGAGATCTGCTCAAGACACATTCCATTAAGAAAAAGAAAGAGAAGATTTAAACTAGAAAGAGAGAGACATTCCCTATACAAAGGTGAAGAGTCACAGAGCTGTTGAGTGGGGTCAATATGTCTGAAATACGAAGGGAGGCACTAGTCAATGAAATTGCAAACATCGAACTTAAGCTGAAGGAATTTTATAGGAGACAAGAATCACAGGAAGAACTAAAAGTCATAAAGGAAACTGAACAAACAAAAACAAAATACTTCTTTTCTTATGCCAAATCTAAG
Organism: Cherax quadricarinatus; assembly: GCF_038502225.1. NCBI lineage: Eukaryota > Metazoa > Arthropoda > Malacostraca > Decapoda > Parastacidae > Cherax > Cherax quadricarinatus. The sequence goes on from NW_027195110.1 coordinate 291,497, forward strand.
GGAAAAACTACATTAAGTACTTGGCCCCTGCTTAGGCAGGATGGGACATACACAGATGATAGCCAAGAAATGAGTGAGATACTGAAGTCCCAATATGACTCAGTGTTCAGCGATCCACTGCTCACTCTAAGGGTCGACACTCCAACTGAATTCTTCATGAACAAAACCCAAAATTTGGTCATCCCGAAACTCTTGGATATTATTCTAACTCCACAAGATTTTGAAGAGGCACTTAATGACATTCACATGCACTCTGCCCCAGGCCCAGACTCATGGAACTCTGTGTTCATCAAGAATTCCAAAAAATCCCTTTCACGTGCCTTCAGCATTTTATGGAGAGGGAGCATGGATGCAGGGGTCATTCCACACATTAAAAACAACAGACATAGCCCCACTCCGCAAAGGTGGCAGTAAAGCAAGTGCAAAGAACTACAGGCCGATAGCACTAACATCCCATATCATAAAAATCTTTGAGAGGGCTCTAAGAAGCAAGATAGCCAACCACTTAGATACCCATCAGTTACACAACCCAGGGCAACACGGGTTTAGAGCAGGTCGCTCCTGCCTGTCCCAGCTACTGGACCACTATGACAATGTCCTGGATGCTGTAGAGGATAAACAAAATACAGAAGTAGTATACACAGACATTGCAAAAGCTTTCGACAAGTGTGACCATGGTGTAATAGCACACAAAATGCAGGATAAAGAAATAACGGGAAAAGTTGGTAGATAGATCTACAACTTCCTGACAAATAGAACTCAAAGAGTAATAGTAAACAGAGTAAAGACCCAGGCAAATAAACAAAATGGCAAATAAGCTCTGTTCCACAAGGAGCAGTACTCGCTCCCATTCTAATCCTTAACCTCATTTCTGACATTGACAGAGATGTAAGCTGTGTCTTCCTTTGCGAATGACACCCGGATCACCATGGCAGTGACCTCCATTGAAGACACCGCAAGACTCCAAGCGGACATCAACCAAATCTTCGAATGGGCCACTCAAAACAATATGAAGTTCAATGAGGAGGAATTTCAACTACTCAGATATGGAAAACTTCAAGAAATTAAAAATGTGTCAGGGTATACCACAAATTCTAACCATACAACAATGTATGGTTAGAATTTGAAAACACAGAGAGAAGATTTGGGACTCATCCTCAATCCCTCCAAGTGTGAAATCATCACAGCGAACCAGGAAATAATCAATGCTGTGCGAAGAATCCTCCCAGAAGTCTCTACTACCACTCCGTCCAACAGTACCCTCTTGGGAGCACCGCTGGGTCACCAGGCCATTGACACTGTCCTCAAGGACAAATTGAATAACTTGATGAGAATTGAGGAGAGAATAAGTGATCTTGATGCCCATGATACTCTGTATCTCCTAACAAGGTGCCTTACTATGCCAAGACTCGCTTACTTCCTGAGGTGAGCACCCTCTTTTGACAACCCAACACTCGATGAAAATGACGCACACATGAGATTAACCTTTAAGAAGGCACTGAACCTGTCACTAGAGGATCAGCAATGGGATCAGGCAACCCTCCCAGTGCGACTGGGAGGTATAGGGGTGTGCAAAGCAACGCATGTTGCTTTACCTGCTTTTCTGTCTTCATGTTTGGCTTCCAGTGCATTAGTCAAGAAGATTGTTCCCGAACGCTTGAGAGATGTGGTAGGAGCTCAAGACCCCAGGTTTACTGAAGCAGTAATTCTGTGAGACACCCTTACAGATTCCTCTAGACCAGCGCCTCCCAAAGAACACAAACAGTCCCACTGGGACAAACCGATCATGGAAAAAAATCGCCAACACAATGCTCTCCAATGCCTCAGGAAAGGACAAAGCTCGTCTCCTGGCAGTGAAGGCACCACACTCAGGAGATTTCCTGTTAGCTGTTCCCAATTCTTCCTTGGGCACTCTACTAGACCCACACACCATTTGGATTGGTGTTGCTCTTCGCCTAGCCACCCCCATCTTCACTGAACATAGGTGTATTTGCGGCAGGGCGACAGCTGATCAATTTGGACTTCATGGTCTCGTGTGTCACACAGCACAAGGGAAGTATGCCAGACATGAGAAGGTCAATGACATCATAAAGAGAAGCCTCGCCACAGCCCATTGCCCAGTTCAGCGGGAACCCCATGTGCAAAGGTCTGACGAAAGTCAAAAGCGTCCTGATGGAGCCACTATGCTACCTTGGAAGGATGGAAAGCAGATTGCCTGGGACTACACCTGTGCCGCCACATTGACAGACACCTACTTGCCATACTCCGTAGTGGAAGGGGGTGGAGCTGCCAGCCACAGGAAGACCCAGAAGATCCGCAAATATGAAGACCTTCCCCCTTGCTATAACTTCATCCCAATAGGGTTGAAGACCTTTGGAGCATGGGGCAAGTGTGCTCTAAAGTTCCTCAAAGAGCTGGGTGAAAAGATCATCATAGAAACCAAGGACCACAGGGCAACCAGCTTCCTCTTTCAGAGACTCAGTGTTGTGATCCAGAGAGGAAATGCCTGCAGCATTCTGGGCTTGCTGCCCACCGCCGGGGAGCTGGGCAAAGTATTCAAGATGTAGCTCTGAGTTACCTAACTTGTTTTACTTTCTATTGTATCTTTGTGAATGTTTTGTCAACGTATTTAGTCTTTAAATAAAATATATATTAAATATACGGGGTGGTAGGAGAAAATTCTCAAACAGCTTCTGGGACATTTTGATCCAAGGCAGCCAGCTTTGAGGGAGAAGGCTTATGCATGCATGCAGGCTGATGAATGCAGTGCATAAGTGTGAATAAGTGCCAGTGTGGTGAAATTGGTATAGCAATGTGTACCTTGTTCCAAGGTTCATAGGTTCGAGTCTCCTTCAGCCAGAGATCAGTGTTTGTGTATATGTGAGGGAAAAGTTCAATAGATAGGAGTAGAGAGGGAATATATAGTAACAATAGTTTCATTGCCGGCTACTCATTAAGGTAGGGTCAGTCTAGCTCCCGATATTCCCGCCTTTTCTCCCCCAACCCCTAAATTGATAGTTTGTCTGCCGGCTACTAGTTAAGGTAGGATAAGTCACGCTCCCGTTTTTCCCGCCTTTTCTCCCCCACCCCTAAAGTGATAGTTTGATTGCCGGCTGCTTGTTAACGTAGGGTCAGTCTAGCTCCTGCTATCCCTTCCCCTCCCTCTTCCACCTCCCCCCCCCGAAAGGTGATGTGTGGGGCTCTGGTCAAACAGTAAATCACTCAACTCACAGCTCCCAACACTACTGTAAGTACATGCCTGCCTTGTATTCAAGTGGATTTATTGGTTAAAAGCTTCACTTTTGATCAATAATAAACTTAGTCTTTTCAGCCTTGCTCTATGTTGACTGTTGTAATAATCACCACATCTTTTAAGTATCAGACTTGCCATGGATAGTGATTATTTAAGCAGTGGGTAACCTGTCTGTCTTTCCAGCTTGGATGTCAGAGAGGGTCACCTGGCAATCAACGAGCAGAGCAGGAGAAGGACTAATGTCCAGAGACTTCTCCATTTTGTATTGAACTACCTGTGCACCTGTATGAAAGTGCAGGACGTAACTACACAGCATTGCAGCGGTAAAGAACCTGCTTTCCTGTCATCGGGATAATCACAGAGATTCTCTGTGAAGAAGTAGCCAGTGGATGGCCACCAACACCTGCGACCTCCTCCCCCCCTTATCATCAGCAATGGCTACGGTTTCAACAACAGTGTCACCAACACCAGACACCCTTGTAGATATTAGCGTTGAGTTCAAATGTTATTTTATTCATTCCATTTTTCATTTTTCTTTCAAATAGGATATACCTTTCATGTTTTGTTGTTATATGTTTGATTTAATAAATAGTGTTTATCTTTGTGAATTATTATTTCTTTTTCTATTCATTAATTTTCCTGAGGAGGAGCCAGCCTGTGTAATACTGTCTGAAGTTGTTACAGGGCTGAGTAAGCCTTCACAGTATATTTTGCCTGCTCTTGCGAATTCCTTATATATATATATATATATATATATATATATATATATATATATATATATATATATATATATATATATATATATATATATATATATATACGTATATATGTATATATATATGTATATATATGTATATATATATATATATATTTATTTTATTATCACACTGGCCGATTCCCACCAAGGCAGGGTGGCCCGAAAAAGAAAAACTTTCACCATCATTCACTCCATCACTGTCTTGCCAGAAGGGTGCTTTACACTACAGTTTTTAAACTGCAACATTAACACCCCTCCTTCAGAGTGCAGGCACTGTACTTCCCATCTCCAGGACTCAAGTCCGGCCTGCCGGTTTCCCTGAATCCCTTCATAAATGTTACTTTGCTCACACTCCAACAGCACGTCAAGTATTAAAAACCATTTGTCTCCATTCACTCCTATCAAACACGCTCACGCATGCCTGCTGGAAGTCCAAGCCCCTCGCACACAAAACCTCCTTTACCCCCTCCCTCCAACCCTTCCTAGGCCGACCCCTACCCCGCCTTCCTTCCACTACAGACTGATACACTCTTGAAGTCATTCTGTTATATATATATATATATATATATATATATATATATGCAAAACAACCACTCTGAAAGAATAGAGAAATTCCAAGCGCTTTCGTGACTACTCACATTATCAAGGAACTATGAAAGTGAAGCATCCAAGGAAGCTATATAAGGGGTCCGGCCAGCACCTCACTATCAGATCCCACAACGGTTAAACACGTGACGCGCGGTGAGCCAACTTGGATAGGTCCTTTGCACAACTCACCCCCAAGCTATTCTACCCAAGAAAATTTTAAAATTATTTGTCCAGTGTATTATTAAATTCTTCCCAAATTCTATTAATTATAAATGGATCTAATTTATATAAACCAAAGGAAATATTCATATTATTGTCAAAACTGCTTTTTATGAAACAAGATTCAATTATATTCCTGTCGACCATGGACTTGCTAGATACTACTTTCTCAACTTTTTGAAAATCAATTGGATGGTTAAAATCTCTTACATGGATAAATAGAGCATTGGAATCTTGTCCAGTTCTAATGCTATATTTATGTTGTTTTAATCTTAGTTCGAGATTTTTACCAGTTTGACCGTAATAAACTTTATCGCAAATTTTACAAGGAATCTTATAGACACATCCATCAGCATTTTGGGGGGAATTCTTTATCAAAAGTTTTTTTTACTGTATCAAGATTTTTGAATACAACTTTAATATTAAAAGTCTTAAGAAGAGAAGGCATATCAACCAAGTTTTCATGGTAAGGGAGAACCAACATATTTTTAGTTGAATAAGGCTGGTTGCCCCTTTTTGGATTATAAAAAGTGTTTCTAGCAACTTTAAAAGATTTATCAATTACATTTCTTGGGTATTTTAAATCATTACCTATTTCATAAATTTCATAAATATTACCGTTGTGGGATCTGATAGTGAGGTGCTGGCCGGACCCCTTATATAGCTTCCTTGGATGCTTCACTTTCATAGTTCCTTGATAATGTGAGTAGTCACGAAAGCGCTTGGAATTTCTCTATTCTTTCAGAGTGGTTGTTTTGCATATTTTGAAATCACCTGTTTACTGTGATCTTATTGCATATATATATATATATATATATATATATATATATATATATATATATATATATATATATATATATATATATATATATATTACATATACATATTATATATATATATATATATTATATATATATATATATATTATATATATATATATATATATATATTATATATATATATATATATTATATATATATATATTATATATATATATATATATATATATATATATATTGTGTGATGTCACCGTGGTTGTTTAATATATTTATAGATGGGGTTGTAAGAGAAGTAAATGCGAGGGTCTTGGCAAGAGGCATGGAGTTAAAAGATAAAGAATCACACAAAGTGGGAGTTGTCACAGTTGCTCTTTGCTGATGACACTGTGCTCTTTGGAGATTCTGAAGAGAAGTTGCAGAGATTGGTGGATGAATTTGGTAGGGTATGCAAAAGAAGAAAATTAAAAGTGAATACAGGAAAGAGTAAGGTTATGAGGATAACAAAAAGATTAGGTGATGAAAGATTGGATATTAGATTGGAGGGAGAGGGTATGGAGGAGGTGAATGTATTCAGAAATTTTTGAGTGGACGTGTCAGCGGATGGGTCTATGAAAGATGAGGTGAATCATAGAATTGATGAGGGGAAAAGGGTGAGTGGTGCACTTAGGAGTCTGTGGAGACAAAGAACTTTGTCCTTGGAGGCAAAGAGGGGAATGTATGAGAGTATAGTTTTACCAACGCTCTTATATGGGTGTGAAGCATGGGTGATGAATGTTGCTGCGAGGAGAAGGCTGGAGGCAGTGGAGATGTCATGTCTGAGAGCAATGTGTGGTGTGAATATAATGCAGAGAATTCGTAGTTTGGAAGTTAGGAGGAGGTGCTAGATTACCAAAACTGTTGTCCAGAGGGCTGAGGAAGGGTTGTTGAGGTGATTCGGACATGTAGAGAGAATGGAGCGAAACAGAATGACTTCAAGAGTGTATCAGTCTGTAGTGGAAGGAAGCACGGGTAGGGGTCAGCCTAGGAAAGGTTGGAGGGAGGGGGTAAAGGAGGTTTTGTGTACGAGGGGCTTGGACTTCCAGCAGGCATGTGTGAGTGTGTTTGATAGGAGTGAATGGAGACAAATGGTTTTTAATACTTGACGTGCTGTTGGAGTGTGAGCAAAGTAACATTTATGAAGGGGTTCAGGGAAACCGGCAGGCCGGACTTGAGTCCTGGAGATGGGAAGTACAGTGCCTGCACTCTGAAGGAGGGGTGTTAATGTTGCAGTTTAAAAACTGTAGTGTAAAGCACCCTTCTGGCAAGACAGCGATGGAGTGAATGATGGTGAAAGTTTTTCTTTTTCGGGCCACCCTGCCTTGGTGGGAATCGGCCAGTGTGATAATATATATATATATATATATATATATATATATATATATATATATATATATATATATATATATATATATATATATATTATATAGCAAGGGGCTAGTAACCCCTTCTCCTGTATAAATTACTAAATTTAAAAAGGGAAACTTTCGTTTTTCTTTTTGGGCCTCCCTGCCTCGGTGGGATACGGCCGGTTTGTTGAAAGAAGAAGAAGAATATATCATATATATATATCATATATATATATATATATATATATATATATATATGTATATATATATATATATATATATATATATATATATATATATATTTTATTATTATCACACTGGCCGATTCCCACAAAGGCAGGGTGGCCCGAAAAAGAAAAACTTTCGCCATCATTCACTCCATCACTGTCTTGCCAGAAGGGTGCTTTACACTACAGTTTTTAAACTGCAACATTAACACCCCTCCTTCAGAGTGCAGGCACTGTACTTCCCATCTCCAGGACTCAAGTCCGGCCTGCCGGTTTCCCTGAATCCCTTCATAAATGTTACTTTGCTCACACTCCAACAGCACGTCAAGTATTAAAAACCATTTGTCTCCATTCACTCCTATCAAACACGCTCACGCATGCCTGCTGGAAGTCCAAGCCCCTCGCACACAAAACCTCCTTTACCCCCTCCCTCCAACCTTTCCTAGGCCGACCCCTACCCCACCTTCTTTCCACTACAGACTGATACACTCTTGAAGTCATTCTGTTTCGCTCCATTCTCTCTACATGTCCGAACCACCTCAACAACCCTTCCTCAGCCCTCTGGACAACAGTTTTGGTAATCCCGCACCTCCTCCTAACTTCCAAACTACGAATTCTCTGCATTATATTCACACCACACATTGCCCTCAGACATGACATCTCCACTGCCTCCAGCCTTCTCCTCGCTGCAACATTCATCACCCACGCTTCACACCCATATAAGAGCGTTGGTAAAACTATACTCTCATACATTCCCCTCTTTGCCTCCAAGGACAAAGTTCTTTGTCTCCACAGACTCCTAAGTGCACCACTCACTCTTTTTCCCTCATCAATTCTATGATTCACCTCATCTTTCATAGACCCATCCGCTGACACGTCCACTCCCAAATATCTGAATACGTTCACCTCCTCCATACTCTCTCCCTCCAATCTGATATCCAATCTTTCATCACCTAATCTTTTTGTTATCCTCATAACCTTACTCTTTCCTGTATTCACCTTTAATTTTCTTCTTTTGCACACCCTACCAAATTCATCCACCAATCTCTGCAACTTCTCTTCAGAATCTCCAAAGAGCACAGTGTCATCAGCAAAGAGCAGCTGTGACAACTCCCACTTTGTGTGTGATTCTTTATCTTTTAACTCCATGCCTCTTGTCAAGACCCTCGCATTTACTTCTCTTACAACCCCATCTATAAATATATTAAACAACCACGGTGACATCACACATCCTTGTCTAAGGCCTACTTTTACTGGGAAAAAATTTCCCTCTTTCCTACATACTCTAACTTGAGC